>NC_091432.1:26388034-26688034 GCF_964237555.1 Oryctolagus cuniculus | reverse complement strand
TAACGTGGCAGATGCTTCTGTAATGGGATTTTAGTGCTAGAGATGCAAAGAGAGCATTTATGGGTTTTCCTAGACTCAGAGATTGTCAGTCAGTATTACCTGCACGTGACTGTATCATTCCGGCAACGTGCCTACAGCAGCAACCTTTTCAACTCTTAATGAACTATGGGGAAAGTTAATTTTAGGAGAGTAGGCTTCTCTGCTTGGCCTACCTTCAAATTAAGACCAGGGGCCTTAATTCAGAATGTAACATCAGTTGCTTTTTCTTTCCATGAAAATAATTTTTACGAGACTATGTTGTCCTTGTGAAAGTCAGAAATGATAAAGGATCTTTAAAAGGATCTCAAAAGTGTGTTTCACCACATAGTGATAGTGCATTCATCATTAAAAATGCCTCTTCCTCTAAAATAATCAATAGTTAAAAAAAAAAAAAAATGTTACAGGAAATGACTGCAATGTTCCTGCGCCTGACTTCATTCAAGGCTCCTCCTGCAAGCACCTGACTTTGCTTTCTCTTTTCTTCTCAACTGCTGCCCTTTCGCCATATTCCCAGTTCACTTCTTTGTGGGGCCTGAAGTATATTGCTCCCCCTTTCACTCTTGGATGTGTGTGTTCTTACTCTCCTGTGTGATTAAGATCCTCTACAAACAGCACTGGAATGTAAGTGAAAATGACTTAATAAAATTTTTTCTATTCAGAAAAATTTGTCTGCAAGTGGTGTTTGATCATTCTCCTAAGGAAAAAAGGTATTCCAAGTCTTCCCCTAATCATCTATGAGCAAAACATCTTAAATTGGCCAAGCAGCTGCACAAAGACAAGCTAGAAAGAGACATGAACAAAAAGATTTCCTGCAGTGGTAAACACAATGAAGCTTTTATATTGACAACACTCTGGGGGCAATTTCTGCATTTCTAGCAAAGGCCATTTAAAGTGCAGATTAACAAGGAGAAATCTAGACCTTTTAAGACAGCATGCATGAATACCATGTTAGGTTGGCATTCATCAATTTACTTTAAAATTTTCCTGTTTTTTGCCAAGCAGAAAATAACTTGTGTTATTTGAAATTCCTATGCAATATAATAAATCATCTTAAAATAGGTTATTGGATTTGCAAGGGAATAAAGTTTTGTTTCTCAAAAAAAAAAAAAAAAAGTCTAATTGATACTGTAGAGAGAACAAAATGCCCTAAAAATACTTCACAAAATGTTTTACCTATTATTATTCCAGTAAGAAAAAAGAGAACATATAACTGTCTTTGAATCTGGCCAGGTATTCTTAAATGATTTACTACTCTACACAAGAGATTCTTTTAAATTTATCTCAAAGATTCAATGAATTTGCATTCCATTCCTTAGCAATATCTACATTTAGTATTTAAAAGTTTTAAAGAAGTAGTTTATTTTCCTCTCTAATTTTTAAGAAAAGAATACATCTGCTCAAAAATGTATCATTGTTTGTCTTTATTTGCATGCATCCTTCTGGGATACCAGCTTACATAACAGTTTAAGAAACACAGGGCAAGAGCAGGCATCTGGCACAGCAGTAAAAATACTACGTGAGATGTCTGAATTCCATATTGGTGTGCCTGGTTTTGTGTCCTGGCGATGTTCTGATTCCAACTTCCTGCCAGTGTGAACCTGGAAAGCCAGCAGGTGATGGCTCAAGTACTTGTGACCCTGTCACCCAAATGAGAGACCCAAGTGGAATTCTCTGCTCCTGGCTTTGGTCTAGCTCAGACCTGGTAGAATTGAAGTAGGCAGGCATACAGGCTAAAATTAATTAATTTGTGAACTGGAAGACCACGCCTTCACCACGTCCCTGTGTGACCTCATGCCCCTACATGATGCCTTCACCACGCCCCTGTGTGGCCTCATTCCCCTACCTGGCCACACCTGGGTGCCCACCAAACAATCAGGTTAATTAGCACTCCCCTTTGGAAGTGGGGTAAAAGACAGGACACGGTGTGCTCTGGGCCTGCTCTTCTTCCCTGCCCTCTTGTCAGGAGGGGGCTTGCTGTAGCCTCCTGCCTCCAGGGCACATGTCCTTTGGGCCATGTGCTCTAGGCTTCCTGGCCCAGATACAGGCCTAGACACTCATCCACTGGCTGGTTCCTGGTGCTCGGTATGAACCCCTAATTACCTCTCTCTCTCTTAAATAAAGCTTTCACTCTCCTATGCCTCTTTCTCACTAAATAAAAGCTTAAAACGGACCATGCTGCCTTATTTATCTGTGCCGGTATTCAGAATTCTCCTCTAAATATTAGGCAAGAACCCTCTTGGGCTTATTAATATTGGGGATTTAGTAATAAGCCTGTGGTGAAATCGTATGGCACCCCAAATTCCGGTAGCACATGTGGCACCCCGGATAGCATTTTTAGGGAACTTTAAAGGGCCACATTTCAGTGTAAATTTTAGGGGGTCTTTGAAATTTCAGAATGATACAGCAAATGGAAGATCTTTCTTTCTCTCTTTCTCTTCCCATCTTTCTCCTCTTCATATTTTTCAAATGACTTTTTTAAAAAAGCGAGAACAAGGTAAAAAGGATGCCATTTCAAGCAACTGAAAAGAAAGCAGCATGTTAATTTGGGTAGTACATAGTGAATCACTCTTTAAATATATATAAATATATATCTGTATACGCACTGAGTGGACTTTAAAAGATACTCTTTCTCTCATTCTGTCAGTTCATCAATAATTATTATTTATTCTGAGCTTGTTATGAGCTATATTCTGTGAGTAGCTGGTAAGTACTAAAACAGGTACTAAAGTTCTCTTGGTGCTTTTATTTTATGGCAACAAGTCAATGAACAAAGCAGACAAATATAAACAAAGAAACAAACCCCCCAACCAATCCACCAGCCAGCTAGTTTTATAGACTACAAGACCACAGAGGAAATAAGTTGATGAGATAAATAATTAGGGAAATAAATCAATTTGGTTGATATAATCTGAGAAAGCTTGTTTGAAAAGGCAATCATTGTGATATCAAAAGAGAAAATTACAACAAATTCAGTTATAGATCTAATTAGCTTTTGCTTGTGAGTCATGAATCAAGGCAGCCTTTATTCTGTAAGATGAGCTGAGAGGTTCTACTGGTGATAATAGCAGAACAGTAGGTTCTGTAAGGTGTGAACAAGAAACAGAATACCAGAAAACATGGCTAATGTCACATTTCTTCAGGTACCTTTTCAAAAGAGTTAAAGAGACTGACTCAGATAGACTGTTTTCTGGGGAAAAATGATCGTTCTTGGTCTGCTTCCTTAAATTTTAGTTTGGTGATGTGGCATTTAGCACAAGAGACTTCATTTCAGTGAGATGTTCTGCTGGAGACTAGCATGGGAATTAACGGCCAAACAGTCGTCTCATAATTTTTGTTTAATAGAATGGTGTTACCCAAAATACTGTGCAAATCAGTGAATCCTGATCACGTTTTTATAGGCAAAAATGGAGATGGGAAGCCAGATGCATTCTAAGAAGCTCATTATGCGATCTCTTTTGATTCTTGGTTCAGAGATCAGCCAGAAGCTGGTCTCCCTTAACATTGCTCTGTTACTGGGTTCTACGTGCAAAGCCGGGCGTTTAAGTACTGTCATTTAATAGAGTCACACTTTCTGGAGGAATGCGTGCTGAGACAGCATTTCTGTAAGCTTTTTGAGAAAGTATATTGTAGGTATTAATCCCATGAGCATAGGTTTTATTTCAAAATTTCCTCACACTTGGTTTAGGCACATACAGATCATTATGGGTGTTTTCCCAAGGAAAATGAGAAAAACAATAAGGAAGGTTTTTTTTTTTCAGATTTTATTTAAGATGCACAAATTTCATGTATTTCATATATACAGATTTAGGAACACAGTGACACTTCCCACCCCACTCTTCCTTCCTCACATGCTCCCCTTCTTCTTCCTCCTCCCTCTCCTTTTACAAAGATCTATTTTCAGTTCACTTTGTACTCAAGATTAATCCTTCACTAAGTAAAAAGTGAAACAAATAGTATAAAAAAAAAACACTGTTCCTCAACAGTAGAGGTAAAGGCTGTAAACAATCATTAATTCTCACAACATTAATTTCACTCCTATGCATTATATTTTAGCTACTCTATTAGTTACCTTGGATCAGGGAAAACATGTGGTATGTGTTTTTGTGGGACTGGCTTATTTCACTAAGTATAATGGTTTCCAATTGCATCCATTCTGTTGTAAAAGACAGGATTTTATTTTTTTATAATGGTGAGTCATATTCCATAGTGTGTGTGTGTGTGTGTATATATATATATATATATATATAATTGCTTTATCCAGTTGTCAGTTGATGGACATCTTAATTGATTACATATCTTAGGTATTGTGAATTGAGCTGCAATAAACATGGGGTATGGATCACTCTTTCATATGCTGATTTCATTTTGAATCCTTCTTTACTACTATTAACAAGGAGATAAGGATGCACACACACACACACACAGACAAACTCCTTCAAAAAGAATTTCCCATGGAAGACAAACTCAGGAAAGATTTAGTAACAGAGAAAATCTAATGGAATCCAAATTTGTAGGCTTGGCTGGTTCTACAGACCTTTTCCAGCCAGGTGTCCACGCCTCACCTTGCTCCATGAGCAGCAGGCACTGGAGCATTTTGACCCTAGTAATGATCCACCTGTGGCTCCTAGGAGCAAACTATCAAAATTATTTCCCAGCTTGATAATAAAGCCTAATCACAACCTTTCCTTCCTTACATTTTTTTAAAATTTATTTGACAGAGTTATAGGCAATGAGAGAGAGAGAGAGAGAGACAGAGAGAAAGATCTTCCTTCCATTGGTTCACTCCCTAAATGGCCACTATGGTCAGCACTGCGCCAATCCAAAGTCAGAAGCCCAGTGTTTCTTCTGGTCTCCCATTCGAATGCAGGGGCCTAAGCACTTGGGCCATCCTCCACTGCCCTCCCGGGCCACAGCAGACAGCTGGACTGGAAGAGGAGCAACCAGGACTAGAACCAGTGCCCATATGGGATGCTGGCTCAGCACGCGGAGGATTAACCAAGTGAACCATGGCACCGACTCCTCCTTCCTTACTTTTTAAGGGAAGTACAATGTTTCTTAACTGTTATCAACCCTAACCACATTGATGCCTGGATGAGAATCAAAGCTATTAACATAGTTTTTTCTACTAATAATTTTAGCAATGTATTACAGCTAATGTTCCACAAAATGTTTTTCTTTCACATATTGTATTAGAATTTTCTCTTTTCCTTCCATAAAATTGTCATTCTGGTACTTGTTAACTTAGAATACATTATAAAGAAAATCACCTTTTCAAGATGTAAAATTATTTCTAGTCACTTTCTTTTTCAATGCAAAATCATCCTAATCTGTAAAATCTGCCATTTGTTTTTGACCAAATATCCACAAATGCTCATCATATTCTTAACAGTAGTATAGGATGAAAAACACCAGTTTAAATGTCTTATGATTTATAACTATCTCAAGGGTAAATGTTTCTTAAGTAGCTTACCTTGTGTGAATAACTTGTTTTCAAAAGAGGGAAAAAAACCTGTTCTTTGTTTCTTTATTGAATATTGTCTTAAACAGTCTTCTCTGAATAGGCTGGTTTGCCAATTCTTAGTATGGTGTTCAACAGGATGGCTTATTCTTCTGATGACACATAACATCTATGGATATCTCTTGTAATTAAGTACAAAAAAGTGAAGGTTCAGAACATTTTAAAACAGCTTATTTTGAAAGCTGATCTTGATTCTCTATATTATATATGGTTTTGTTTATTGCCTGAATGTGCTATTTTCCCTGATTTTATTTATCAATATTGCTTTTGTTTACTCCATGCTATATGCTATTTTTGTCTTACTTTAAAACATATTTCCTAATAATTTTTAATTTTTAATTAATAATAATTTTTAATGTTTTTCAGAACATAATTAAATAAAGTAGTGTCCAAACTTCTGTTGCTATAGTGAGTGGAAACCAGCAAAGCATCCTAGTAGAACAGAAAAGAAGTGTTATTATCACATTTTATCTACCAAATTATATTGAATTCAGGATTTGTATTGGGGTGGGGAGATATTTGGCACAATGGTTAAGATTCCTCTTGACATCATAGTCAAATTTTGAGAATCACAGAAGATGGTGGTTGAAGTAGAAATTGTGGAATAATTGCAGAGAAATTTTATAAGAGCATAAGCACAGAGATGATTTGGGAGCTTATATTAGAGAGCCACATTCATTCCCCATGCAAAGATAAAAGTATACACACCCAAACTTCTTTCTGAATTCTTAGTAGGCCAAAGATTGAGAACTGGAAAAGTATTTTGACTATTGTACAATGTGAACATTCTCCAAATACACTTTCCAGAGATACATATGAGCTGGATCATGAGTTCAATAATTCAGCTCCCTAAATGTCCAAAATAGCCAGGCCTGTGCTGGGTCTAGATCCAGGAGCTAGAGCTTCCATCCAAGTCTCCTACATGGAAGGCAGGACGCAATTATTCATACGTTCAGTGTCACTTCCCAAGGTCTGCATTGTCAGATGCTTCAGCCAAGAGCTGGAGATGGAAATCAGATCCAAATGTTCCACTGTGGAATATAAGTATCTTAATCAGTAGGTTAATTGCTCACTCCCTGGAGCATGTTTTAAAAGGGTTTCACTACGCAGTATCTGGAATTGGCAGACTCATATGTGAATTCAATATAGCATTCATTTTTGGAAACTGCAGCAAGCAGTTTTTACATGCAGAGAAGTAATCACCACTGTGCCTCTACATGGATAAGGGCTCATAAACCACTGGGTATTTGGTATAAATAACACATTATATATGTTTATTAGATGTCAGATTTCTATTGCCACATTTCATACAAAATAATATTTGATTCTCTGACAAATCTAGATAGAATGTCCAAAAATGTGTGTATCACTCAAATTAAAATTTCTCCTTGTTATTTGTGAAGTACATTTCTGAAAACCAAGCACACACAAATGAGTAAACACAGCTTTCAAAATTGTGCCCGTAGTAAAAGGTATCTTCTTTAAACAGCCTTCATGTCTTGCCTGTATTAGCTGTGTGAACTTGTAACAAGCAAGAGGACAGCTCCTTACAGCAGACTGTATGGAAAACAGATTATTTATCTACTAGGTCATTGCAGATAAGATTTGTTCCTACAATCATGATTATATTATTGTTCACATTTTTATCCAGAGGGAATATAGAAGATGGATTCTTTTGACAATATAAGCCTAAAGTCCAAATATACTACCCCAAAATGCAAAATTTCATATATGCTAAGAATTCTGATTTCTTGAAATATCTTACTCTCTGGTGAATACTCAGACACTCAGAGAAATAAAATTGTTTTGGAAAAAAATCATAAAAAGCTAAAAGATATAGTTTATGTTAATTATTTTATAATATGTTAGAACTCTTATAATGCCCATTAATACAACATCTAAATTTCTAAATTTATATATCATGGGTCAAGTTTTGTTATTACAATATAAATATCTCTTTGAAGACCAACTCTTAGAATAATACCTTATTTCCTCTAAGGGTCATATTAAAATTACATAATATTGCTAATATATTCATCCCGGAGTCTCCTTTAATGTGTTCTTTTATTTATTTATTTTTTATTTTTTATTTTTTGACAGGCAGAGTGGACAGTGAGAGAGAGAGACAGAGAGAAAGGTCTTCCTTTTGCCGTTGGTTCACCCTCCAATGGCCACCACAGCTGGCACGCTGCGGCCGGCGCACCACGCTGATCCAATGGCAGGAGCCAGGTACTTATCCTGGTCTCCCATGGGGTGCAGGGCCCAAGCACTTAGGCCATCCTCCACTGCACTCCCGGGCCACAGCAGAGAGCTGGCCTGGAAGAGGAGCAACCGGGACGGAATCCGGTCCCCAACCAGGACTAGAACCCCGTGTGCCGGCACCGCAAGGCGGAGGATTAGCCTAGTGAGCTGCGGCGCTGGCTTAATGTGTTCTTATTAACAAATACAATGCATAAAAAAGGAGTTAATGGTCTTTTAAAAATTGTTGCTAGATTAAATTAAGTTAAGCAACTGTCAGTGTTACTCCATATTTTTCTTGAGCTTTAACATAGCAAAGAACTCCCTTCAACTTGGAAAGATGAATACAAATTTCATTATTCCTAGGCTTATTAATTGCTGAAAATGCATGTTAAAATTGTTATACAGTTAGGGGCCAGCATAGCAGATAAAGCCACCACCACCTGCAGTTCCGGCATTCCAAATGTGCACCAGTTCAAGTCCAGGCTACTAAACTTCTTATCCAACTTTCTGCAATGGCCTGGGAAAGCAGTAGACGATGGCCCAGATGCTTGGGCCCCTGAACCTAATTGGGAGACCCAGAAGAGGTTCCTGGCTCCTGGCTTCGGATCGTCCCATCTCCAGCTGTTGCAGCCATTTGGAGAGTGAACCAGCGGATGGAAGATATCTCTCCATCTGTCTCTGCCTCTGCCTCTCTGTAACTCTGCCTTTCAATTAGATACATTAATTAAAAAAAATTATACAGTTAAAATGGTTTTTCAACTATTCTTTAAATTCTATCAACTTATTTCTATTTTCACATTATTCTACTTAATATGTTATACTTCTTTGAAGATTATGAGGTATAAAGTTTTCAGTTTTTATAATAAATTAATATTTTAGAATTCAAACATCGAAATCTAGTTTCTTTCATTTAATTAAGTAGTCTTTATCTTTCCTGTCTTTATTTTTCTATATTGAGGGTTTTTATACAATATCCCTTTAGAATAGCAAATGGATTTTTAGTAAACTTTTGAAAGCACAGTTTTAAAATTTTCTGTTGGGGCTAGTATTGCGGGGCTGAGAATTAAGCCTCTACCTGCAAGGTCTGCATCCCATATCTGAGCTCCAGTTTGACTCTCAGTGACTTTGCTTCCCAATCAGCTTCCTGTTAGTGCACCTGGGAAGAAAGTGGAAAATGGTCCAAGAACTAGGACCCTACAAATGGGAGACCTGGATGGAGTTCCTGGCTCCTGGCTTTGGTCTGACCCAGATTTGGCCATCTCAGCCATGTGGGGTATGAATCAATTGATGGAAGATCTCTTTGTCTCTCCACTTCTCTATCTGTAGGTCTGCCTTTCAAAAATAAAATAAATCTTTAAATTTTTTTAATTAAAATAAAACTTTCTTTTGCATTATTTTTGCCAGACTGTCAATAGAGAAAACAAATTATGAGGATTACCTTGCGGCGCCGGCACACCGGGTTCTAGTCCCGGTCGGGGCGCCGGATTCTGTCCCGGTTGCCCCTCTTCCAGGCCAGCTCTCTGCTATGGCCAGGGAGTGCAGTGGAGGATGGCCCAGGTGCTTGGGCCCTGCACCCCATGGGAGACCAGGAAAAGCACCTGGCTCCTGGCTCCTGCCAGGATCAGCGCGGTGCGCCGGCTGCAGCGGCGGCCATTGGAGGGTGAACCAACGGCAAAAGGAAGACCTTTCTCTCTCTGTCTCTCTCTCTGTCCACTCTGCCTGTCAAAAAAAAAAAAAAAAAAAAAAAAAAAAAAAAAAAAAATTATGAGGATTGTTGCTCATAAGAAGCAGAATGTTTAAGGATAGAAGCTATGGAATGTGAGACACAGAATTGCAATGGGTACAATAGGAGCAGTAAGCACTGGAAGACTGGGGAGGATTACAGAAAGGGGAAGTCACAACACAATGATGATCAGGTAATATGTGTGAAAAATATGAAAAAAAGATGTGATTGGATACACTATCTCTAAATTTTGAAAGTTTTGTATTTGTTATAAAGAAAAGGTCTACACTTAGAAACTCCATCTGTCACCTAATCTTAGTTATTCTTCACTTGTCTGCCTTCAATTTTCTTGAATTTTTTTTCAAACTAAAATACCACATCTGGGTAAATAATTAAAGTTACAAATGCACTTGGTTTTAGAAAGAACTGGGATGATGTTTTATCTATCATTTTCAAGACCTCCTAAGACCTTGTTCTGAGAGGGTGGATGTTTGGTATAGTGGTGAGGAAATGATCTGAGATTTTGTCATTCCCTGTCAGAGTTCCTGAGTTTGATTCCTGACTCCACAAGAAATTCCAGCTTCTTCTGAGGTACACATTCAGAGGCAGCAAGTGATGGCGTGGGTGGCTCAGTCCCTGCCTCCCAGGTGGGAGACATCTATTGAGTTCTTGACTCCTGGTTCTATTATTGCAAATAGTAAAGCAGTGGAAGCAGTCTCTCTCTACCTTCTATCCCTCCTTCTTCTCCTCCTTCTTCCTCTAACTCTCTCTCTCTCTTCCTCTCTAATTAATTAATATTTTTCCTAAAAAAGGAGATTTTTTCAGCATGTCATCTACCTTTTTGACTATTACAGAAAATGGAGCCAATATATCCAAGAGTCTTACAATGACTTTTGAACACAATTTCTAAGTTTGAAGTTCTAAGCTCATAGCTTAGCTTTTCAGGGAAAGAACTGAAATGAAGAAACCTATCAAGAACAGAGCTTCTGACAAAGCACTCTCAATGAAGACACCCTCTTGGACAGAGGGTGTGGCCAGAGAATGTGGGGAGCCTAGTTTCTGCCAAAGCTGTCTCAGTGAGGATACATCTTCCTGGACACAAGCTGCGGATGCAAGAAGAGATTAAGGTTAGTAAATGACCTATGTTCAAGAACAACGTTGAATTATTATGGTCTGTTTGCGCCCATGAGGACACGCAGCACTTTCCCAGACTGGTTTAGCTAGTAAACCAAGTCACACGGCATCCCACCAATGTCTTTACAATCATGTTCTGAAGGTTATCAAGTAATCTTACAGTTCTATGAACATGTACTTGTGCTGTACAGAAGGCTGATGTAATCCTTGTCAACAAAAGAGGCACTCTGGGATTGTCCGGTAGCATTCGTCAGAGGAAGAGTCCCTGTGTCCTGCCTCTCCTTTTGCTTGCTACACCCCAATAGAAACCCTTGTGGCTGAAGTCTACCAGACCGTTCCCTTTCTTGAACAGCACCCACCTCCCTTATAATAAATGGTAAATTAATCCTTAATGGAAAGGAGCATTTTATTTCTGTTTTACTCGCCCACACAATGACTACTCAATTTGCTGTTGACTAAATTTCAAAGTAACAAAAGAAGAAACAGCCTACTCAACCTTTTCCTTGATACATCAAAAACAGCACTACCTCACTCCTTTGGATTTATACAAAATTTTATTCCCAGGATATAAAACCAGTTTATACAGACCAAGATTCACCTTCAAACCTGTCTGATATACAAACAGAATATGTGATGTGCAAAGCATTCCTGGTGTATTCTAAAAGCTAAATATAACATTCTTGTGCAAAATAAAAATATTCTGTAAGTGGTGCTCCTTAATTTGAATATACATCACAATCATATGAAAAATGTATGAGGCCAGCGCTGTGGTGTAGCAGGTAAAGCTGCCGCCTACAGTGCCGGAATCCCATATGGGCACCAGTTCGAGTCCCGGCTGCTCTACTTCCAAGCCAGCTCTCTGCTATGTCCTGGGAAAGCAGTAGAGAATGGCCCAAGTCCTTGGGTCCCTGCACCCATGTAGGAGACCTGGAGGAAGCTCCTGGCTCCTCACTTCAGATTGGCACATCTCTGGCCATTGCGGCCATCTGGGAGTGAACCAGTGGATGGAAGACTTCTCTCTGTCTCTCTCCCTTTCTCCCTCTCTCCCTCTCTCTTTCTCTGACTCTCCTTTTCTCTGTGTGTAACTGTGACTTTCAAGTAAAATAAACAAACCTTTAAAAATAGAAAAATGCACAATATGTATATTCCTGGCTTCCTATATTTGGAATATAATGTTTCTATGACAGGCAGTTACCTTGAAAACAACTATCACATCTTTATGATGAATGAAATAAAAAAGACAAAAAAAACAAAGCCTAGAGTTTAAGCTCACCAAAACTTCAAAAAAATGGGCAGCCAAATGAAGTAGAGATTTCTTTCTTTTAGAATTCAGATGTAGCATCAGATAAATCTTATCAAAGTTAGAAAGCTTATTCTCTGAGGGAGGCTTTTTATCCCACTATGTTTAAAACTCCATTGAAACAAGTCAAAAAATCTTAATTTTCTTCTAGGAAACCATGTTCCATGTATTTCAGCATGATATCATTCTATTTAAATTACAATGAGGCCATCCATAAAAAATTTTAAACCATGAACTTGGTTGAAAATGAATAGAGAACACTCACTGGGCATGTACAAGCAAATTTGGGCCACAGGGTTGCCAGACACTTAGTTTCAGAAGAGAGAAACTCTTAGTTTTTTTCTGTGTGGGCACAAATATATTCTGGGGTTTTAGCAAGTGGCACAGCAGATCAGAGTACACAGAAAGAGAGGCCCACGTATGTCACTCACAACACTGGGTATCTTTCTTGAAAAATATGTCGTCCCTGATTGAAGGTGGGTTTATAATCATGGTTACAATGCTTTCCAGAAATGTGTGGCCATTAGCAAATTGTTTAAAGTACAATTTTATTTGTTGTAAAAATGAAGGAAATTTATTTGAGTGTCTAAACGCTTGAAGCATCACAAATATGGAACTGTCCTTTCAAGGTCAGTACAAAAATAGTCTTATACAAAATATATTAAATGTAATGAATGAATCAAGCCTCTGCTTTCATTCTATGTGTTTCTAAAGGTTTATTAATACAAGAATTTTAAATACAGGGACACATGTATAATGCGTCAATTTAGAGCAAGTTTTCTCTTTTAGCTGTGCTGAGTTCATTTGAGTTTATAGTAACTGCTCATTATGTGCAGCATCTGCTTTATTGAATAAATCAATAAATCAATTAGGGTCACAGAACATGAGCAAGTAATAGAGAAAATTCCAAAGCTTAGGGGTGTGCATATGAATCCTACTGCTTAATTCTAAT
This sequence comes from Oryctolagus cuniculus, assembly GCF_964237555.1. Taxonomy (NCBI): domain Eukaryota; kingdom Metazoa; phylum Chordata; class Mammalia; order Lagomorpha; family Leporidae; genus Oryctolagus; species Oryctolagus cuniculus. The sequence continues at coordinate 26,675,127 of NC_091432.1, read as the reverse complement.
GTATTTAATGTATTTAGTAGAAAGAATACTAAACTGAGAATCAAAGAAATTGGATTCTTTAGCTGAACACCTGTCAAAGATTTCTTTGGAAAGAGACTCAACTAAAATCTCAAGAAAGAATTTATATACAAATGGTTTCCATTCATTTTTATGCAACAGTATTCTCCCCCCCCCCCAAAAAAAAAAAAAACTCAGCTCTGGAATATGAACCAGAAAGTGAAAGACTAATCCATTTGGGATGGAGCTGAGTCATCTGTTATCTGCTCATTTATCTCTCATTCCACCTCCTATTCCTCACATAAACCCTCCCCATCTAACCTAGAGTAGTACTTGAGACATATCAATGGATTCCTAGGCATTAAAATATTCTTGAAAACCATTGTCACTGTGTAAAATATTTTCCATATATGACTTTACTAATCCTTTGAACACTTAATCTAAAATATGTATCTATTTGATGTTATATATGGAGAATTTCAACTAAAAACAACATTTTTAAAATTTTATTTATTATATAAGATTCATGTATTTCATATATACTGATTGAAGAACATAGTGATACTTCCCATTCTACCCTCCCTCCTGCCTAAGCTCCAACCCTTCTTCCTCCTCCCTCTCCCATACCCACTCTTAATTTTTTCATTATAAACATTTTTATTTAGTAAATATAATTTTCCAAAATACAGTTTATGGATTACAATGGCTTCCCCCCCCATAACTTCCCTCCCACCGGCACCCTTCCCATCTCCCGCTCCCTCTCCCATTCCATTCACATCAAGATTCATTTTCAATTATCTTTATATACAGAAGATTGATTTAGTATATATTAAGGAAAGATTACATCAATTTGCACCACACAGAACACAAAGTGTAAAATACTGTTTGAGTACTAGTTATAGCATTAATTCACATTAAACAACACATTAAGGACAGAGATCCCACATGAGGAGTAAGTACACAGTGACTCCTGTTGTTGACTTAACAATTTGACACTCTTGTTTATGGCGTCAGAAATCTCCCTAGGCTCTAGTCATGAGTTGCCAAGGCTATGGAAGCCACTTGAGTTCGCTGAGTTAGACCTTATTTAAATAAGGTCATAGTCAAAGTGGAAATTCTCTCCTGGCTTCAGAGAAAGGTACCTCCTTCTTTGATGGCCTGTTCTTTCTACTGGACCTCACTAGCAGAGATCTTTCATTAAGGGTTTTTCTTTTTTTCTTTTCTTTTTTCTTTCTTTTTTTTTTTTTTTTCCAGAGTGTCTTGGCTTTCCATGCCTAAATACTCTCATGGGCTCTTCAGCCATATCCGAATGCCTTAGGGGCTGATTTTGAGGCCAGAGTGCTGTTTAGGACATCTGCCATTCTATGAGTCTGCTGTGTATCCCACTTCCCATGATGGATTGTTCTCTCCTTTTTGATTCTATCAGTTAGTATTTCCAGACACTTGTCTTGTTTGTGTGATTCCTTTGACTCTTACACCTATCAGTGTGATAAATTGTGAACTGAAATCAATCACTTGGACTTGGAGATGGCATTAGTACATGCAATCTTGAAGGGATTGTATTAGAATCCCCTGGCACATTTCTAACTCCACCATTTTAGGAAGTCCGATTGAGCATGTCCTAAGTTGTACATGTCCTCCCTCTCTTTTTCCCACGCTTATATTTAACAGGGATCACTTTTCAGTTATATTTCAACACCTAAGAATAAGTGTGTGTTAATTACAGAGTTCAACCAATTGTATTAACTAGAACAAAAAAAAACCACTAAAAGAGATAAAGTATTACATTGTACATCAACAGTCAGGACAAGGGCTGATCGAGTCACTGTTTCTCATAGTGTCCCTTTCACTTCAACAGGTTTCCTTTTTTTGTTGTTTGTTAGTTGTAACCAGTCAGGGAGAACATATGGTATTTGTCCCTTTGGGACTGGCTTTTTTCACTCAGCATGATGTTTTCCAGATTCCTCCATTTTGTTGCAAATGACCAGATTTCATTTTTTTGACTGCTGTATAGTATTCTATAGAGTACATGTCCCATAATTTCTTTATCCAGTCTGCTGTTGATGGGCATTTGGGTTGGTTCCAGGTCTTAGCTATTGCGAATTGAGCTGCAATAAACATTAAGGTGCAGACAGCTTTTGTGTTTGCCAATTTAATTTCCTTTGTGTAAATTCCAAGGAGTGGGATGGCTGGGTTGTATGGTAGGGTTATATTCAGGTTTCTGAGGAATATCCAGACTGACTTCCATAGTGGCTTGACCAGTTTGCATTCCCACCAACAGTGGGTTAGTGTCCCTATTTCCCCCACATCTTCGCCAGCATCTGTTGTTGGTAGATTTCTGTATGTGAGCCATTGTAATTGGGGTGAGGTGAAACCTCATTGTGGTTTTGATTTGCATTTCCCTGATTGCTAGTGATCTTGAACATTTTTTCGTGTGCCTGTTGGCCATTTGGATTTCGTCTTTTGAAAAATGTCTATTGAGGTCCTTGGCCCATCTCTCAAGTTGGTTGTTTGTTTTGTTGTTGTGGAGTTTCTTGATCTCATTGTAGATTCTGGTTATTAATCCTTTACCTGTTGCATAGTTTGCAAATTTTTTTTCCCATTCTGTTGGTGACCTCTTCACTTTCCTGACTGTTTGTCTTGCAGTACAGAAACTTCTCAATTTGATGCAATCCCAATAATAATTTTGGCTTTGACTGCCTGTTCACAAAGAATACTTTCAGTTTAGTCAATAACTGAAAAGTGAACCCTACACTAAGTAAGAGTGCTACAGATAGTATAAAAAAAAAAAAAAGAAAACATTCCCTTAACAGAAGATTCAGGGGCTATAAATAATCATCAGATCTCAAACTGTCCATTTCATTCCAATACATTACATTTTAGGTACTTTATTAGTTATCTTGGATCAGGGAAAACATACGGTATGTGTCTTCTTTTGACTGGCTTATTTCACTAATTATAATGGTTACAAATCGCATTCATTTTGTTGCAAAATACAAGATTTCATTTATTTTAACTATTGGTAGTACTCTGTAGTGCATATATACCATAATTTCTCTTTCCGGTCTTCAGCTGATGGACATTCTGGTTGATTCCATATCTTAACTATTGTGAATTAAGCTGCAATGAACGCGAGATACGGATAACTATTTTATAGGATAATTTCTTTTGTTTGGATAAATTCCCAGGAGTGGTATGGCTGTAACTTATGGTAGGTCTATTTTCAGATTTCTGAGGTTTCTCCATACTGTCTTCCACAGTGGCTTTAACAGTTTACACTACCACCCACAGTGGATTAGGATACCTTTTACCCCACATCTTTGTGGTTCATTGATTTGTCATCCTTTGTCATTCATTGATTTCTGTATGAGAGTCATTCTAACCAGAATGAGTTGGAATCACTGTGTGGTTTTGATTTGCATTTCCCTGATGGCTAGTGATCCTGAATATTTTTTCAATTACCCGTTGGCTATTTTAATTTCTTCTCTAAAATTACCTGGTCAAGTCCTTTGCCCATTTCTTAACTGGATTGTTTGTCTTGTTGAATTTCTTCAGCTTATATTTTTTGATTTATACACTATTTCTACATAGATTTAGGTATGCTTTTTACCATAATTCTGCATTGGGAGCATTGGGAGAGGCTAGACATATGCATACTTCACCTCAATTCAACATGTTCTTTGCATTGTTTGTAGATATAGCTAGAAAAGAATTGTGAACAGATATCATGATAGACACTGGAATAGCTCTTTCAGGATCCTTACTCGGCTGAAATTCTTATTTCTGCTGAAGTGAATTGTAAGACAATATCAGAGAATTGGTGTCCATCCTGAAAATGTGAATTAATTTTGGAGATGTTTGTTAATGCACTAAGGAAGGAAGAGCAGATAGCAGATCATGGCGCGTTACTGTTGAACAAGACAAACTCCATGCCACCATCAGACTGCCAATCTCCAGCTTTCTTTTATTTGAGGAATAAGTAAAACTTTGTTATGTTTAAGCCACTGATATAAAAGAACCAGCGGAACTTTACCCTGATACTAATGTATTATAAACCAAATACAGGGATATCTCCTTGTTGTTGCTGTTAAAATGTACTATAAAACTAAGGCTCTGTAACTTTAAAAGAAAGTGCGTCTTAAAAGCCTGTGAGCTCAGAGAAAGGTACCTTTCTCTGAAGGGAGGAGAGAACTTCCACTTTGACCATGGCCTTGTCTAAAAATGATCAGAGTCAGTGAACCCAGGGGGCTTCCATAGCCTTGGCGGCTCATGACAAGAGCCTAGGGTGATTACTGATGCCATAAACAAGACTGTCAATTTGTTAAGTCAACAAGAGTCACTGTGCTCTTACTCCTCATGTAGAATCTTTGTCCTTAGTGTGCTGTACATTGAGATTTAATGCTATAACTAGTACTCAAACAGTATTTTTCACTTTATGTTTCTGTGCAGGAGCAAACTGTTGAAATCTTTACTTAATGTATGCTAAACTGATCTTCTGTATATAAAGAGAATCGAAAATGAATCTTGACATGAATGGAAGGGGAGAGAGAGTGGATAAGGGGAGGGTTGCGGGTTGGAGGGACGTTATGGGGGGGAAGTTATTGTAATCAATATTCTGTACTTTGGAAATTTATATTCATTAAATAAAAGTTAAATAAATAAATAAATAAATAATTGCATTCCTGGCACCTAAAAAAAAAAAAAGTCTGTGAGCTCACACAGGAAGAACAAAATATTCTGGGAAAATGAGGAAAAACTTAGAAGCTATGTGGTATAGTTTATGGTCATAAAGATAAAAAAGGAAGACATAAACATAAGCTATAGTTTGATCTGTGTTGGATTTATTTTCTCAAGGAAAAAGATGCCTATATTTGAAAACTCAATGGTCCACTTAACTTTCTCTTTCCCATCCCATCCTCAACATGTGCATTACTTTTCTAATTATCAATTTTCTCATCTATAAAGTGAAATTTACTTATCTCATAAAATTGTATGATAATTCAATGACATAATGCTGTACAAGAACATTTTATATGCCTATATGGAAAAGTACTCACTAAATTGAAGCTATTTTTATTCTCATTATCATCAGTACACTTTCTTTCTATGTGTTAACTACATTATATACTTCAGTTTGATGAATGGGGTTGGGAACAGATGGCTTCTGTTTTTATTATTATTATTATTTTGTAAGAAGTCTTAACATGAGATCTACCCTATTGATAAGTTTATTTTATTTTTTAATGTACAAAATAATATTGTTAACTATAGATAAAATATTGCACAAAAGAATCTCTGGAAAGTGTTTATTTGGTGAAACTAGAACTTGGTTAGCAACTTCCATCTCTGCTCCTGCCAGACTTTGGTAGTCACAGTTATACTCTCTGCTTCTGTGAGTGCAAATATTTTAGTTAATTCACATAAGTAGAGCCACAAAGTACTAGTCTTTCTGTGACTGATTTATTTAAATTAGAATAATATCATGATTCACTCATGAGGAGGCTTTACTGCTTTATAAGGCTGTTTTGGTGTTTATATACCAGATTCTCTTTAAATATTCATCTGTCAATGGACCTTTAAGTTGTCAACATACCTGAGCTATTGTAAATAATGCAGGCGTGAATATGGAAGAGTAGGTATCTCTTCAAGATGCCCTTTTCATTGAAAAATATTGTGGCTCAGTAGGTTAAACCAGTAACCAATTTTGAAATGCCAGTTTGAGTTTCAGATAGTCTGCTTCTAATCCTGCTCCCTGCTGATGTTCCTAGGAAAGCAGTGGAGGATGGCACAGTGCTTGTGCCCTGATACCCACATAGGGTGACCCAGATGGAGTTCTGTGCTCCTGACAATGGCCTGACCCAGCCCCAGAAGTTGAGACCATTTGAGGAGTGAACGTAAGTGTCAAGAAATACAATTTTGCTTGTTAAATTTCTGTGGTATGATTTATTGAATTTACTAATTATAACAGTTTTCTTGTGAAATATTTATGGTTTTCTAATTTACAATTGTTAATTGCAAGGAGAAATAATTTTATTTTTTTCTTTTCTAATTTGGATGCCTTTTATTTCTTATCTTTCCTAATCGCTTTGACTACAAATCCAGTATTATGTTAAAAAGAAGTGGAAAGAGTAGGCATTCCTGCTTTGTCCCCTGTCTTGAAAGGACATTTTTCAGTACTTTGCTTTTCAGAAAGATGTTATCTGTGGGTTTTTCACATATGCCATTCATTAGGCTGAGTAAAATTTAATCTATACCTTGTTTATTGAAATTTTAAAAGGAAATGATGTTGAATTTTGTCAAATGCTTTCTTCTGCATTTATTTGGATGCTACTGTGATTTTTATCCTTTATTCTGTTAATATGATCATCATATTAATTGATTTATATGTGTTCTTCCTTCCTTTCATATTAGAAATAAAGCTCATTTTTTTTTATAATATAGGATCCCTGTAATGTGTTGTTGAATCAGTTTGTGAATATCTTGCTGAGGATTTTTACAATTACATTCCTGCAAAATATTGCCCAAGAGTTTCCTCATAGTGGCTTTGTTGGGCTTTCGTATGAAGATAATTCCAGCTTCAAAAAACTAGTTTGAAAATGTTCTTTTTTTGACTTCTTGCAAGAGTATGATAATTAGGGTTAATTAGTCTTTCAAGATTTAGTAAAATACACAGTGTGGCCAACTAGGCCTGAATTTTGTATCATTGAGAAAAATTTAATTACTAATTTAAACTTCTTACTTCTTAGTGATCGTGTCATATTTTTTATTTCCCCATTATTCAGTCTTGGTAGATTTTATATTCCTGGCAATTTACCCATGTATTTTAGACTATGCAATATGTTGACATGCAATACATCATGGTGATTTCTTACTAACTTTTTATATTTTCCTGGCATTAGTTGTCTGTTCTTCTATTCCTGATTTTTTTTTATTTGATTCTTCTCTCTTTTTTACTTTATTCTAGCTAAAGTTTTGTGTCCCTATTGTTTTTCTATTCTGTTTTTTCCTATGTTAACATTTATGTATTCCATTTTCCTGTGTTTATTCCTTTGTTTAGTTCTTCTTACACATAATATTAAATTGGTTTTTGAGGATTTTATTTTTTATAAAGTATCAAATATTACTATCAGTTTTTTTCTTAGTATTTCATTAGCTACACTCCATAAATTTTGTTTATTTTCCTCTTTGATTCAAGATATTTTCTAACTTTTATGTTGATTTCTTACTCAACACAGTGGCTATTATGAGTTTCTATTAAATTTGTTAAAATTTCTACAGTGATCTAACATGTGATGTATTGTGGAGAATATTCTATGTGTGCTCCAGAAGAATCTGCCTTCTGCTGCTGTTGATGGAAAGTTCTATACATGTCTGTTTGGACCATGGGTCTTTTGTGCTGTCCAATTCTATTCTTTATTTTGTGTCTAGGTATTCTCATTATTCAAGGGAGGTTTTTTGGCAACCAGCTACTATCGTTTTTGTTTGATTTCTTTCTTCCATATTGTCAATTTTACTACATAGGTGTTCTGATATTGAGTGCATATATTCTTAAAATTGTTTTATCTTCCTGATGTATTTACATTTTATCATTATAAAACAATTCTTTGCTTCTCTTTCTAATTTTTTACTCAAGGATCATTTTGTCTCATACAAGTGGTTTTAATTTGCAAGGAATGTTTTTCCATACTCACTTACAGCTTCTAATTGTCCTTAAATCTAAAATCTTCACTATTAGATTCCATGTCCCTTTAAATCTAAAATCTCTTGTAGACAGGATCTAAGTGGGTGTGGTTTTGTATTCATTAAGCCATCTATGTTTTGATTGTGGAGTTGAATCCATTATACTAAATATGATTATACCTAGGGAAAGATTTACTATTGCCTTTTTGTTTTTGCTTCTGTTCTTAGAGTTCCTTTACCTGTCTTTCCCTCTCTTGCTCTCTCTCTCTATTGATATAATTTGATTCATTTATGCTTTTCTTTTGTGTAACTTTTAAGTATCTGTAGTTTTCTTGTGATTTATATGAAACATCTTAGACTTGTCCATTTTACACTGGCAACAACTTAACTTCGTAAAATTACATTTTAACCCCTCACCCTAAAACCACTTTTTTGTTGTCATATAAAATATTCATCATATGTGTATATTTAACATATTTTTAGTTATAATTTATTTTTTAAACTTAATATTTGTTATTTTTCGACATGACATTTTTTTCTACAAAGAACAAAGGCTATGACTGCTTGTCTTCTATTTTGTTGTCTATTAATCCCAAATAATTTCATAAATGAAGCAGTTTTTTTTTTTTTTTTTTTGGACAGGCAGAGTTAGTGAGAGAGAGAGACAGAGAGAAAGGTCTTCCTTCCAATGGTTCACCCCCCAAATGGCTGCTATGGCCAGCGTACTGCACTAATCCAAAGTCAGGAGCCAAATGCTTCCTCCTGGTCTCCCATGCAGGCGCAGGGCCCAAGCACTTGGGCCATCCTCCACTGCCTTCCCAGGCCACAGAAGAGAGCTGGACTGGAAGAGGAGCAACCGGGACAGAACCGGCGTCCCAACTGGGACTAGAACCTGGAGTGCTGGCACTGCAGATTGAGGATTAGCCTAGTGAGCCGCGGCATCGGCCAAATGAAGCAGTTTTGATCTAGAACATGTATGAGTGTGTTAACAGCCTACACTAAACACTGCTTTTCAGGTTACATATGTGATATCTGCTTATAGTCTTAATGTATCTTAACATTTTACCAATTTGAAATTTATTTCCTCTTGATTTAAAGTAAAGGAAATAAGGGGTTCAGTATTTTGTACTAGTAGTCTATAGACGATATTGAGCCCGTCTGTCTTTGTGAGCTTTGGTGTTATTTGATAAAATGGGATAGCTAGCGGAAGAAAAAATATCTATGGGCCAGGGGCTAGGCTGAGCTTGTCTGCATTTGGGTATAGGTCACTAAGTAGAAAGAACTATTGTGATGGTTCCAGGTGAAGAAACTAGTATAATCACAAAACGAGTGACTTCTTGATGCACAATATCCCTGACAGTTGAGACTATCTATAAATATGCTGTATATTCCCCAGTAATTAGCACAACACCTAGCAGGTGGTAGATCATCAAAAATATTTGATGAATGTTCCATAATTTGCTAATTTTCACAAAGCTGAGTTTAAGTGCCAGGGAGAACCAATGCCTTCTTATTATAACTCTTGTGCTTTGTTTCCATCATTTGCACGTTTTTTTAGCTCCACTTCTGAACACACTAAATATCTGAGGGATCAATGAACAAATGAACAAATGAACAAACTAAGGAATACTCTACTTTGCTTTTGTGATTATGTCATGGTGCAAAAAAACAAAAACAAAAACAAAAACAAAAAAGGGTTATAAAAAATAATTAAAACCAGGTGGCTATTTCTACCTTTTTTGACCACTCATCTTTCCTTCCTCTGCTTCCACTCACCCACAGAGTTCAAATCAAAATCAGAGCATGATTTGTGGAACAAGAATGAAACATTTGGCCTTGTTATTTTTACTTTAATATGTGTACTTGCAAAGGACAAAAGAAAGGTCAGAAAGCAAACAAAGCAGGAAGCAGTTGATAAAAAGATATAATTGTAGGGGAAAGCAGAGTTCTGTCTCTGACAGTAGTGACTAAGAATACACAAATGTTGAGCAGCTGTTGTCAAGGGAATTCATATGAACCTCAACTTGGAGTAGAGTACCAAAGCTGTTTTGTTAATTTACGCATTAAACATGCACATGAAGGGATGAAAAGTAAATCACGCCTCATTGCAGGCATCCTACAATATGCCATCAGGTGCTGCTTGAATCAAACTCCAAAAACCACACAGAAAATGCTGCAGAAAGTTACAGAGGTTGAATGATTTCTCTACCTGTTTGGGTGGGAACCATTCGCTATGGGGAACAGGTTTTTTTTGCCAAAACACATCTATGTGGGAGTCCTGTGCAAAATGATCTTGCAAGAAAAAAAAAAAAATAGAAAAGAAAAAGGCAGCCTTTGGAGAGGAGCAAACCAATTCAGAACAAAGATAAGGCCATTTTCAAACTCAAGAACTGAGCTGCTGGGAAAGTGCAGATTGTCTCCCAGGAATAGTCTGCCGCTCCCTCCCTCTGTGATATGTTCAGTCTCTAGCAGATTCCCGTCCACTGTAGTGGTTCTGTCACTGTTTGAAGCTCTACTATAAAAGACTATATTAAAAAAAAGAGAGAGAGAGAGAGAGAAAATCTGGAGATGTAAGGAGATTTGGAGAACTCCCAGCTGTTTCCTTCTCCAATTTTTAAAAAAAACCCTAGCGGCCCTTGTTTTGCCACAGTGTTGCCCTTTATTTAAACAATGTAACTTCTACTATTTTTCTTATTACTAAAAAAATTTGTATTCATAGAAAGGCAAAATAAAGGAGTGCCAACAGCCATGCTGCCTAAATTACTAATTTCATTGAAATATTAATGCTAAGGTGACCTTGAGCATCTAGTTTAATCTCTTTTGGCTTCAGTTTCTTGCTTTTAAATAGCAATATTAATAATAATCAGCATATAGGATTGCATGAGGATTAAATGAGTTAACTTATGAAAATGATTTATAACAGTGTCCTGGCATTTGATAAATACTATGTGTCTTTAGTTATTGTAGATGACACTTTATAATAATAATAATAATTATATTATTAATATATTATTAATTATTGTATTATTATAGATAAGACTTTATAATAATATTAATACAATAATAGATATAATTAGAAAATAAAAATTGTCAATGAATCATTCAGCCATTTTGGCTATTATAAAATATTGATATGTTGCTTTATATATACTATTTTATAAGTTGCTTTTTCCAATATCTGCTGCTATCAATTATAATAGCCATATAAATATACAACTTATTGATACTATATTTTTCCTTCATACAGTTTATTTAAAAGCATATAAATCCTATTAAGTTGCAAACTTTATTAGTTCAGTTTTGGATATAATCACATAAAACAGAATATTTGATAGGCAGAATTATAAGATGCTTGTGAATTACACTCTCTTCGTAAACTCCCTTGAGAGGGTGGGGAACATGACAGGATTTCATTCTTGTGATTAGGTTGTTATATGATAAGCTTGATAAACCTTTTCAGATGTAATCAATGTTCCAAATTAGATATTTCTGAGTTAATCAAATAGACATTACCTTAGGTGGGCTTACCAAATGCAGGAGACACTCCTATTGGCATTGAAGATGCAAACTGCCGTATATACAGAAAGACTCTGGGCAGAAAATGAACAGCAGCTTGAAGGACTGGACAATCTCAATTGTCAACTACAATAGTAGAATGCTGTCAACCACCATGAGGCCTGAAGCAAGACTTCCAACCTCAAATGCAATCATGGGCTTGTGAAACTCTGAACAAAAGATTAAGCTACACTGTGTTTGGACTCCTAACCCACAGAAATAATAAGATATAAATACATGGTCTTTTAAGCCATTACACATGTAAAAATGTACTATCCAGCTCCCTAACAGCCTAGGACAATAATATAGGAAGATTAAAATATAAATAACTCAGTATGTGTAAGACATAAAATCAGCTCTGGAACCCAATCTGGCTAATTTCAAAGCAAGTGTACTGAATAGATATATTATAACTTTCATCTAGACAAATGTACATTTCTTAAATTACCATATCAATTTTCTTTGTTTAGTTTTATTACATTGATTAGGTATATGCCTATATAGTGGACCAATAGCATAGAGGTAAATATGAGCTTGTTTGCTACTTAGAAAAGTGAGGCAGTAGTTAGCTATACCTGGAACTAAATAGGATATAATTTATACCACAGGAATGTCTGTATTTAACAACATGTATTTTTTAAACTTTACTCTTTGTCTTATTACACTAATGTGACTGTTAGCATCCAGTGGATTCATACAAATTTTGAGTTTTTTCCTCTATAGAATGTATTAGTCTCTAAAAATTCTCCAAAAAATTGACAGTAAGATAATTTTGTGATATTCAGGAATATGTAACATGAACTTTGCACTTAAACATGGACAATGTTTTCAAGAGTTTTTAGGAAAATGGTGAAAAATCAAAAACATTATTTTGTCTCATAAGGGACAAATACCAACTTCAGAACAATCAATTATCATGCTAATAGTTGGAATATTACTACAGGCAGAAAGGAAATTTGAAGCCCACCTGAAAATCCTACTGTACTAAAGTTTGATGTCTATGCCCATAACAAGTAATTTACATAGCTAACATATTTTCCTAATACTCATTTTCGCCTTTTTTAACTTTTACTCATGGAATGCAAGGAAAGAGAAGAAAAGTCCCTAATAATACTGGCAGATTAAATTAAAGCATGAAGGCCTTTCTAACTGAAGCTAGAATTCTACCAAAGGTAGAATCTATCTTCTCTATGTAGAAGAAGATTTGGGCACCATGAACTGGTCCAGCTCTCTGCTATGGTCTGGGAAAGCAGTAGAAGATGGCCCAAGTCCTTGGGCTCTTGCACTGGTGTAGGAGACCTGGAAAAAGCTCCTGGCTCCTGGCTTCGGATTGGCTCACCTCCAGCTGTTGTGGCCACTGGGGAGTGAACCATCAATGGAAGGCCTCTCTCTCTCTCTCTCTCTCTCTCTCTCTCTGCCACAGCCTTTCAAATAAATAAACCTTAAAAAAAGAAAAGAAAAAAAAATGGACAAGAGAAATAGAAACAACTGAAATTATCTATGTTTAAAAAAAAAAAAAAGGAAAGAAGGTGAGGGTTGCTAATGTGAAGAGTCAAATGGGTAAAGGCAGTCAGGGTGGATTTCCTGCTAGTAATTTGGAATACTGAGGTGCCTATTACCTCCAAAGTTTATCTTAAGCAGATCAAAGTGTCTTTCTTCCTTAGGAATCTCCAGATTTACAAATTTACCATGAGAATAGCAAGGGAGTGATGATTTCTTCCTCATCTTTATGGATGATGTTTTTTTTTTTTTTTAAATCATATGTGAGCCAGACTGGATGGAGAATTACAAATCAGGTCTTTTGTTGAGTTTATCTCCACCTTGTTGATTGACAGTTTGGTTCCCAAGATTGTACTTAAAAAACCCAAATGCTACAAGGCATTCTGGGTTTTTTCTTCTCATGGAAGCCTCTCTGGATGGAGGTCTTTGACTCTAATAAATCTTTGTAAATCTCTCTGATGTCTGCTTGGAAATTCTTCTTCCATATGAGACAAAGAATTGAGGTAACAATAATTTCTGCAACACCAATTTCCTGATAACACTAACACAAAATATAATTGTAGGAAATACGTTTAAAATTTATAAAGAACCAAAAACTACAGTTGAAGTTGCAAAATCAAAATTACTTTTTCTGTCTCAATTCTTCAGCTATGCTTCTCTCCCTATTTACTTACAATCTGAAGACATACTGCTTCTACCTTGGTGTGTATATCATTGCCTGTGGCCCAGAGCACTGTCATGATCACAGATTTGCCTGATATGGCCAACTAGAATTTCTATGACAAAATTTAAAATTTTCATGAATATTGAATTGATGTTCACGGAGGCAAGAATATCATCTCCATTCTTACAGGTATTGTCAGTGGAGATGAGTGGTGGGTTCTTTGTCTTCGAGCAAGAAAATTCAGTAGTGAGCCAGAGAGCAAAGTTGCAAGGTTTACTGGGGATAGGGCATCCATCAAAACAGAAGGAAAAAAGAGTGCCCAGTCACTCAGACCAGGGGAAAGTAAGGTTACATGGTTGAATGGGGAGAGTATATCTGACAGGCCAGGCAGAGAGCTCAGCGGAGAGCTTTGCTCAGAAAGGGTCCAGTTTTCTCTTTACCCCTTGTTTTTCTCCTCCAGGACAAAGAGTATACTGAATGTAGATTAAAAAAATTCCCTCCCAGGTTTATCACTCACTGTTTTCAGACTGGGGTACCTTCTGGGCAGAGAGTTTCCCCTAGATTTCCTGTCTTGGAGGAAGGCCATGTTATCAGGCCTGGTAATCCATGTGAGGTATAGAAGGAACAATCTTCAATACAATCAAAGCAATTTATGAAAAACACATGGCCAGCATCCTATTGAATGAGGAAGAGTTGGAAGCATTTCCACTGAGATCTGGTACCATACAGGGATGCCCACTCTCACCACTGCTGTTCAATATAGTTCTGGAAGTCTTAGCCAGAGCCATCAGGCAAGAAAAAGAAATTAAAGGAATACAAAGTAGGAAGGAAGAAGTCAAACTATCCATCTTTGCAGATAATATGATTCTTTATTTAGGGGACCCAAAGAACTCTACTAAGAGACTATTGGAACTCATAGAAGAGTTTGGCAAAGTAGCAGGATATAAAATCAATGCACAGAAATCAACAACCTTTGTATACACAGGCAATGTCATAGCTGAGAAAGAACTGCTAACATCAATCCCATACTCAATAGCTACAAAATCAAACAAATACCTTGGAATAAACTTAACCAAGGATGGCAAAGATCTCTATGATGTGAATTACAAAATCTTAAAGAAAGAAATAGAAGAGGATACCAAAAAATGGAAAAATCTTCCATGCTCATGGATTAGAAGAATCAACATCATCAAAATGTCCATTCTCCCAAAAGCAATTTATAAATTCAATTCGATACCAATCAAGATACCAAAAGACCTTCTTCTCAGATCTGGAAAAATGATGCTGAAATTCATATGGAGATGCATAAGACCTTGAATAGCTAAAGCAATCTTGTACAATAAAAACAAAACCGGAGGCATCACAATACCAGATTGATTTCAGGACATACTACAGTGCAGTTGTAATCAAAACAGCATGGTACTGGTACAGAAACAGATGGATAGAGCAATGGAACAAAATAGAAACACCAGAAATCAACCCAAACATCTACAGCCAACTTATATTTGATCAAGGATCTAAAGCCAATTCCTGGAGCAAGAACAATCTATTCAATAAATGGTTCTGAGAAAACTGGATTTCCACGTGCAGAAGCATGAAGCAGACCTAAATCTATGACCTGACACCATCAAATTATTAGAGAACATTGGAGAAAACCTGCAATATATCGGCATGGGCAAAGACTTCTTGGAAAAGACTCTGGAGGCGCAGGCAGTCAAAGCCAAAATTAACTATAGGGATTGCATCAAATTGAGAAGTTTCTGTACTGCAAAAGAAACAGTCAGGAAAGTGAAGAGGCAATCAACAGAATGGGAAAAAATATTTGCAAACTATGCTACAAATAAAGGTTTAATTACCAGAATCTACAATGAGATCAAGAAACTCCACAACAACAAAACAAACAACCCACTTAAGAGATGGGCCAAGGACCTCAATAGACATTTTTCAAAAGACGAAATCCAAATGGCCAACAGGCACACGAAAAAATGTTCAAGATCACTAGCAATCAGGGAAATGCAAATCAAAACCACAAT
The DNA here is from genome assembly GCF_964237555.1 of Oryctolagus cuniculus. NCBI lineage: Eukaryota > Metazoa > Chordata > Mammalia > Lagomorpha > Leporidae > Oryctolagus > Oryctolagus cuniculus. The sequence goes on along the minus strand of NC_091432.1, from coordinate 26,659,698 downwards.
GAGGTTTCACCTCACCCCAGTTAGAATGGCTCACATTCAGAAATCTACCAACAACAGATGCTGGCAAAGATGTGGGAAAAAAAGGGACACTAACACAATGTTGGTGAGAATGCAAATTGGTTAAGCCACTATGGAAGTCAGTCTGGAGATTCCTCAGAAACCTGAATATAACCCTACCATACAACCCAGCCATCCCACTCCTTGGAATTTACCCAAAGGAAATTAAATTGGCAAACAAAAAAGCTGTCTGCACCTTAAGGTTTATTGCAGCTCAATTCGCAATAGCTAAGACCTGGAACCAACCCAAATGCCCATCAACAGCAGACTGGATAAAGAAATTATGGGACATGCACTCTATAGAATACTATACAGCAGTCAAAACAATGAAATCCGGTCATTTGCAACGGAATGGAGGAATCTGGAAAACATCATGCTGTGTGAATTAAGCCGGTCTCAAAGGGACAAATATCATATGTTCTCCCTGATTGGTGACAACTAACCAACCACAAAAAAGGAAACCTGTTGAAGTGAAAGGGACACTATGAAAAACTGTGACTTGATCAGCCCTTGTCTTGACTGTTGATGTACAATGTAATACTTTATCCCTCTTAGTATTTTTTTGTTTATTCTAGTTAATACGAATGGTTGAACTCTGTAATTAACACACATTTAGTCTTAGGTGTTGAAATTTAACTGAAAAGTGATCCCTGTGAAATATAAGAGTGGGATTAAGAGAGGGAGGGCATGTCCAACTTGGGACATGCTCAATCGGACTTTCTAAAATGGTGGAGTTAGAAATGTGCCAGGGGATTCCAATAAAATCCCATTAAGATTGCATGAACCAATGCCATCTCACTAGTCCAAGTGATCAATTTCAGTTCATATTGATCACACTGATAGGTCTAAGAGTCCAAGTGATCACACAAACAAGACTAGTGTCTGCTAATACTGATAGATAAAAAAGGGAGAGAAGGATCCAACATTGGAAGTTGGATACACAGCAGACTCATAGAATGGCAGATGTCCTAAGCAGCACTCTGGCATGAGAATCAGCCCTTAAAGCATTCGCATCTGGCTGAAGAGCCCATGACACTCTGGAAAAAAAAAATAACCTAAATGAAAGATCTCTGCGAGTGAGATCCCAGTAGAAAGAATGGGCCATCAAAAAGGAGGTACCTCTCTCTGAAGCGAGGAGAGAACTTCCATTTTGGCTACGACCTTGTCTAAATAAGATCGAAGTCAGCGAACTCAAGAAGCTTCCATAGCCTTGGCAACTCATGACAAGAGCCTAGGGAAATTTCTGACGCCATAAACAAGAGTGTCAATTTGTTAAGCCAACAACAGGAGTCACTGTGTACTTACTCCTCATGTAGAATCTCTGTCCTTAATGTGCTGTACATTGTGATTTAATGCTATAACTAGTACTCAAACAGTATTTTGTACTTTATGTTCTGTGTGGGTGCAAACTGATGAAATCTTTACTTAATATATACTAAATCGGTCTTCTGTATGTAAAGATAATTGAAAATAAATCTTGATGTGAATGCAAGGGGAGAAGGAGTGGGAGATGGGAGGGGTGCGGGTGGGAGGGAAGTTATGGGTGGTGGAAAAAGCCATTGTAATCCATTATCTGTACTTTGGAAAATTATATTTACTAATTATGTTTAAAAAAAGATACATTTCATTGCTCTGACAATAAATAAGGAAAAATGTTTAATGATACTATTTATAATTGATCTAAAATCTAGTAGTGAAAATCATGAAATATTTAATAAGAATGAAAATAATCAAAGAAGATCAAAACACTGGAAGAGATATATTTTCCTTATGAATTGGAAGACTCTGTATAGTTAAGAGGTCATTTCTTCCTGAAGTTATCTATTACCTTAATCTAATTTTTAATTAATTTCAATAAGTTCCTTTATAGACATATTTTAAAATATATATGAAAAAATTGATCCATGAACACTAAAATAGCTTTTATGGGGAAGAACCAAATATTAGGAACCATTCTTCTTTCTTGTTTTAACATCTATTTATTTAAGAGACAGAGAGAGAGATAGGGAGGTCTTCCATTTGCTGGTTCACTCCCCAAATGGCCACAATTGCCAGGGCTGGGCCAAGCAGAAGCCAGGAGCCAGGAGCTTCTTAAGGTCTCCCACATAGTGGGGCCATGCACTTGGGGTATCTTCTGCTGCTTTCCCAGGCCATTAATAGGGAGCTGGGTCAGAAGTAGAGTAGCTGGGACTTGAATTGCTGCCCACATGGGATGTTGGTACTGCAGTAACATACTATGGCCACAGTACCAGCCCAGGAATCATTCTTCTACATGTTAAGATTTACAAAAATAAAAAATAAAAAAAAGGATTTGCTACACTAGGGCCAGCACTGTGTCCTAGCAGGTAAAGCTGCACACCTGCAGTGCCGGCATCCCATATGGGTGTTGGTTCAAGTCCTGGCTACTACATGTATGATCCAGCTCTCTGCTATGGCCTCAGAAATCAGTAGAAGATGGCCTAAATCCTTGGGGCCCTGCACCCATGAGGGAGACCAGGAAGAGGCTCCTGGCTTCTGGCCTCAGATTGACCCAGCTCTGGCCATTGCAGCCCTTTGGGGAGTGAACCATTGGATGGACAACCTTGTTCCCTCTGTCTCTGCCTCTCGGTAACTCTGTCTTTCAAACAAATCAATAAATATTCAAAAAAATATTTACTACACAGATGCAGTAATCAAGATATTGTGGTACTGGCAGAAGGATAGATAGATACACAGACCAATTGAATAGAATAAAGAACCTAGAAATAGACTCACACAAATATGCACAAGTAATTTTTCACAAAGGAATAAAAGCATTTCTAGGGAAGAAGGAATACTTTTTCAAAACTGGTGCCAGAATAAAATAAAAAGACTGGGAAAGTGTGTTGAAGTGAGGAGCTTAAATTCCAGCTTACCATATAGTCATTCCATAATCATTAAAAATCATTGTTTATTTAAGCCTCAGCCTCTCCATTGAAAAATGGAAACATAATATGTTCCTTAGACACTTATGAGTATTAGGGAGTTGTATAACAGGCTGGCATTCAACAAATGGTACTTATAACTACAGATAATATTATCGTCAGTAAGATTCAAATAAATTCGTATTTTAAATCCTCTTGCTATGAATAACATATTAAGGAGGTACTGTAAGCAGGCTTTAATTATCACTTTTTTCTCATCACTTACCCTTTAGCTGAGTGCCAATTAACTACATCTCTAGAACAAGTCTAACTCTGAGGCTTAAATTTACTTTTCTACTGCTCAAGGTGTAAGAACTGAGAAACTTCTGACTTCCCTGGCCATCCTAATTCCAGGAGGCAATTTTTAGTATTCTAAATGAAATTAATACATATCAGTTTTGTATAGCACAGGAGTGCAAGCTCCCAAGAGACTTTGTTCTGATTACCACAAAATACCTCAGTAACAGCATGGTGTCCTCTCCATGCTACTTCTGTTCACTTGCCAATGACTTCTTTTATACAGAAGAAAGAAGTCCTGACGTATCTTTTGACATATCACTTGACTCAATGCACTTGACATTTTAAAATTACTCATTTGAAGTAATGACTCCATCTGCTTATTCAGAAAGATGGAAACTACTGGGCTTTTTCAAATCTGTTTGCTTTAAAATTGCATCTTTCACATGATTTGCAAATGTTCTTTATACAGATAAATGAGACTAGAACAATTGAGTATCTATTTCATGTGTTCATTCATTCATTCATTCAATAAATTTTGAGAATCAATATTTATGCAATAATTGCTTTGTGTGTAATAGATTAACATTGAACAGTGTATGTTAAATTATCTTTATATATACACACACACACTATCTCTCACATACAAAATAAAAGCAAAGTAGAACATTTATGCATTGTTGGTTAAGTGGTAAAATAACATTGTGGAAAGCTATTAAATAGTACCTTTTGGTGGTTGGAATCTGTAAGATAATTCCCAGTGATCTCAAATTCCCTGAATCAATGTCCCTTTGTGTAATCTTAAGTGTAGAATGGACCCACTGACTCTTTAACTTAATAGAATACAACAAAAATGGTGAGATGTCATTTCTAAGATTAGGTTATAAAAAGACTATGACTTCTGTCCTGCTTACCACCTCTGCCTTTCTTTGTCTTGTAGTCCTCACTCTGAAGGAGGCAAATTGTGAAAAGACCCAGGTATCAAGGAATTGACATTTCTAACCAAGAGCCAGCAAAGACCCATGACTGCCTCCCAAGAAACACATGAGTGAGAGTGGATGTAGATTCACCCTCCTGAACTGAAAGATGCCCACAATTGTAGCCAACTCCATGATTTCAGCCTTGTTTGAAATGTTAAGTCAGAGGTACTCAGCTAATTTTTTCCTAGGTCCCATTGTCCAAATAAAGTTTGAAGTAATACATGTTTGTTGTTTCAAAACCCCATTTTTAAAGGTATTGTTTTACACAGCAATTGATAACTGATACACTTCTTAAGTATACACCAATTCAAGGATCCACTGATTTTTCTTGCTAAATGTTTATGCATACACACACATATCTGTATGCAAACATGCTCATAATAGCTCTATCTACACAAGCTAAAACATGGGGGAAAACAGAAAATAGAAAACAAAAATAAATATATATAACTATATATAAAAATAAATAGATCAACAATTATGGTATTTAAATACATATAATGCAACCCAGCTAAAAATAATTACCAAAACATGACAGATTTACTACCATTTATTGTTTCAAAGAAGTCCATGCATCTTGTGGAACTGATGCTGTTATTTTTGCCATCAAACAACTAAATGAGAAATTTCTCCAGATAATTGGGAGAAAGAAAAAATGTGTATATTTCGACTCTAATGGTATACTAGATAAGTAATTATCACAACTTCTATACTTAACTTCATTTCCAGTTAAAAGCCCTCCCTTCCAAATAGTCAGTGCCTACTGAAGAAACTACACATTTATTTATTATTCCTTCACTTTAAATAAGTAGCCACTATCTGGAGCATCAGTGCATCCCTTATTTAAGGAATGTTCAAACAAACTAAAAAATAGTACATGAAGAGTTCTGGTACCATATTCATGTGGAGTCTGAGCTGAAGAATGAAGAGGTAATTGAACAGAAAGTAGCAACAACAACAAAAAGAGAAAAGAAAAACTGAGTAGCTAAGATAGAGGGCATCTAGCCTACAGTTTCCCTTACAATGATATCATTTTGCCACCTGGGAATCATCAAAAATTAACAATCAGATTTAGATGATCTAGTGTGGCAGTGAGATTACCTTTCTGACAGGATCCAAAGCAAATTTAGGGTTGCTTGCCTGAGGCTCAAACTTCTGTGAGCCAGGACCTACCCCACAAAAACTGTTTCTACTTTGAAGCCTCTTCCAAACTCCATGCCTCTCAAATTCATATTTTGTTCTATTTATGTCCTATCCCCATTTTTTTAGCATTCTATGAATCTGTTCCTTGCTATCTAAGCATTCTGCTTAACACATAAAATAAGAAAATACTAAGTTTCACACAAAATCAAAAGTTAGATATCAGTTTGCTAATTAGCTCACCAACACCATGGAAGTCCCACTCATTTTTGTATGTCTCTCCATTACTTCTATTTCCCCTCCATTAAAAGATGTCTTTGACATTGTCTCTTGCTACACATTTCTAAATGAATTTCCTTTAATCTTGGAAAATACATAGTGACTGAATATTTTGTCACTCATGTCCTTGAAATTCACGCTCACATTCCTTCTTTGCTTTTGTCTCACCTCAAATCTACCTTTAACTGTGAGATGTTTGCCTTGACATCTGCCATAGCAATGGTTCAAGAACTAAGTAGAGATATCATGGTTTCTCTAACTTTGACTAAGCTTCCATATTGTCTTCCAGGCTACCCCTTTTGAAAGAATTCAACTTTTTCTGCATTCTAATTGCAACTCCATGAAACTGTAGATGAAGAGTTAGTCAAAAGAGGGGGCTTATCAGCAAAGTGGAGACTGCATGGCAAAACTTCCCAGTATTATTCCAATTTGATATTTTAACCTCTGGCATTGTACTAATGTTATTGTAATATAAAATATCATACTAATAGTCAACCCACATTTGGCCACGTGAGCAACCCAATTTGTAAAGGAATTAAACATCTATCACATAAAAAAGTAATAAAAAGGAAATTTAATTACTGTACTCATATATTCCCTTCCATGTCATCCTGATCTACATCTGGACTCAACTCTAAACTAATTGCCCTTGAACCCTCACTCTGACCCTATCCCTCTTGCCTTTGAGCATAGTATATTCTCAGTTGCATCACTTGGTATGTAAGCTTGCACTTTGTCATTGAATTGTGGCTTATGCCCCCAAACTATTATTGACCCATTTGCTGGTTCCAGGAAGGAATCCAAAGTTAGGCACAAACATATGTCAAATATTTCATAGGAAATATATATATATATATACATTCTCCCATGAAAAAAATTTAGCAGAAAATTCCAATTTAACCTAGTAGCATTTGTTTTTATTATCTACAATTGGAAAACTCATCCTATAAAGTTTAGGGTCATGGGGAATTATCACAAACAAATATTAAGCTCAATCTGGATTTGTCTGCAAAAAACATGTCTCTTTCTGTATCATAGGATAACATAATTAGTTATCCCAAATTCCACAGATTCTTTGTACCCCAAGCAAATAGAAGTGTTCAGAAACTAAGCATGGCTCAGAAAATATAGATACATTAATCCAAAGAAGACCAAAGAATATATTCTTTTGATAGCACAACAGCTATGCACCAATTTCAAATGGCTCAGAGCAGAGATTCCCAGGCAGTGGAGATAAAAGTGAAGGAATTGCCTTGACAAAATTGTGGATTTGTATATGCAGTAAACAGGTCTCTCAATAAGCTAGAGATTATGTGACATATATATTTAAAGATATTTACCGATTTGAATACAGTACAAAATCATTAAAGCATAGCACTGAATACATAGACTTCTCTATCTTTGACATGAGTTGAGAAATTATGATGCCATTCACTTCTTTCATTTGCTGATTTCCTCAGGAGTTTTTGATACTTTAATATTTTAAAAGAAACATTTGCATTGAATTATATATACACATATACAGATATATAGATATATCTATGTATCTATGTATATAGATGTATATCTTCAGTGATATAAATATCACCTTTTAGGGTTTTATGTCCAGCCAAGACATTAACTGTCTAGGAAAATGAGAAAAATAAAGATTCATCTGTACTACTGAGAAATGGTGCATAAAATTATATTTGTTTTTAAAGGAGTGTAAAACAGAATTTAAGCATGGGAGGCACAGAATGGCACTGCATCTGTTTCCCATTGCTCTTTCCTTTTATAAGAAGCCCTACTGCAGCAAACATAGAATGGGAACAGCAAAGGAAGGAAGAAGAGGGCGTTTAGCTTTAAATCTTTGGCTAGCCATTCTCTTACTTTTAAAAAGGGAACAGGGACAGACAGCAATCAAAACAAAGAGAGAACAAAATAAAAGAAAGCCATCTTTTTAAAAAAGATCTGCACTGTACTGAAAAGATTTAGATGAAATCAATTCTGAGTAGCAGGTCAATTCACTTAGTAGAATACCCTATTCAAAACTAGGGCTGCCAATCATTTCTGATAACTAAAAAGAGAGAGAGAGAGAGAGAAGAAAAAGAAGGATATGGTTATTTTTACAAAACTGCCACTCTTTCATGCAAAATCCATCAAGATTTTCTTCTAGGGCAAGTGAATTCTGATTGTAGGATTAGGACAAGGAATTCTGGCTGTATACAGTGATAATTCAAGGATTCTGTTTTTCTAATGAAGGTTCAATGAATGGAAGTCAATTGTTGATCGGTCAGGAGAGTATCAGAACAGGTGTTCTGTTGTGCTACTCTGGAATGAATAATCTGCATTTGATTCTGCTTTCCCTGAAGAAAAAAGAGATAAAATAACAAATGTAATATTCCCATGGTCACAGAGAGGTATGCCCAGATCTATGTGTAATGATCACTGTAGGACAGTCTAATAAAATTTGTAAATCTCAAAATTATGGAAGTGAAGAGCAGAAAATAGCACTGGATCTTGACCTCTGTTTCAAATGATTGACTTTATTAAGAGAGACCATCCAGGCACTCTGACCTTTTTACGCTACAGAGGATATCAGGAGATATAAAGCAGGGGAAATCTTGTAAATTTTAATCTTCTGAATATTTTCACTAAATCGAAAACAAATTCAACTTGCAGAGTGCCATTGTAGAACACCGTAGAATAGGTGGCTTAAGCAGAAATGTATTTTCTCACAGTTCTGAAGGCTAGAATTCCAAGATCAGGGTTTTAGCAGTGTTGGTTTCTCCTGGTGTTTCTATCCTTGGCTTTCTCACAATGTCTTCACAAGATCATTCCTCTGCATATCCAAACATGCCCCTCTAACGATACCACTCAGACAAGATTATATGTCATTGCTAATAGCATTGTCTTACCCTAATCACTGCTTTAAAGACCCTATCTCCAAATTCAGTGTATTCTGAGGTATAGGGTTTGGAGATTCAGTATATGAATTTGGAAGAGACACAACTTAGCCTGTTACATTGAATTTTTTAAAAATCACACATACTATCCACAGATTTCAAACAATTGTTCATAATTAACATTAAAATTCTACTCTCAGAAGACACAAATAACTGCAGTAGTGTAGGGAACAAAACTCAGCATCAGGTCACTAAACTGAGTGCAAGAACTTATATCATCCAAAGACAGATGTGTAGTGGAGCCAGTTTTTAACTATTTTTTTTATTTTAGGATTCATTTACATATTTTGAAAGTAAGAGTTCCAGAGAGAGAGGAAGAGACAGAGACAGATGTTTCACCTGCTGGTTCACTCCGCCGGTTGGTCATAATGGCCAATGCTGGGCCTGGCCAAAGTCAGGAGCCAGTAGCTTCATTCGAGTCTCTCAAGTTCGTACAGAGGTCCAAACTTTTAGATCATCTGCTGCTGCTTTTCCCAGGCCAATAGCATGGAGCTGGATCAGCAGGAAAGCAGCCAAGACATACACTGACACTCAAGTGAGATGCAGGTGTCACAGGTGGTGGCTTTACTCGCGGCGCCACCATGCTGGCCCCTGAAGCCAGTTTCCTAAAGTCTCTGAGTCTAACTTTTGTCCTGTGCACAATGGAGTATTATAACAGATACACCTTAATGTCTATCCAGAATTGAAATTAGAAATTTGTATATAATAATAGAAGTCCATATGTATGCTTTAATAGCATGTAGATAATGTGTAATTACAAAATTATTATTCCATGTTACTGGAATAAATGTCAAACTCACAGCAACAGAGTGAAAATTACTGAACACTGTTGATGCATAAAGTATTTGGAAGTATATTTCCATGTTCAAAATTAGTTAAACTTTTAATGTAATCTAATAGTATACATTAATTTTATATTTTAAATAATAGCTTCATTGAAATATGATTCATATAATGTATATGTTACTACTGCTATAACATAAAATTCATACAATGAAATGGTTTTAATACACTTATAGATAAGTTCAGATTTCTCAACAGTTAATTTTTTCTCCTCAAAAAATGTTTTCAATGTATATCTGTTACTGAATGTATTTGTATTTCATTCCTTTTCATGATAGAAAAATATGACATTATTTGGATATATTACAATGCATCAACTCATCAATTGATGGTTATTTTTATCCTTTTTGACTATTGTGAATGATACTGCTATAAATATTCACTTTGAAGATTATGTGTGGATATGTTTCATTTTCCTTGAATCTATAGCTAAGATACTGGAATTGTCAAGTCAAATCATAACTGTATTTAATCATTTTAAGAATTGCTGGACTGTTTTCCAAAGTAACTACACCATTTACTTTCTCACCAATAATGAGTGTATGAAAGCTTTATTTTCTCTATATATTCATTAGTTCTTGCTCTTTTGATTAACTTTATTTGTTGTTGATAATCTAACAAATACAAAGTGGTGCTACATTTGGTTTTTATTTAAGTTTTTCTGAAGACAAAAAAAGACAAATTAAGTTTAAACAGTTTTTAAAGTATTGTTTGTTTGCGATTATCTTCAATGGTAAATGTCTCATCATTCCTTTGCCCATTCTTAAAATATAACTTCTGTTTTATTCAATTTGTATTTCATGCACATTGAGACTTCAGCTTACATTTCAATATGTTATTTTTATAGTAGTTTTAGAGTCACAGCAAAATTAAGTGAAATGCATTAAGATTCCCCATATGGCTGCATACTTGCCTTCTACTAACATCTCTTATTAAGAGGGATATATTTGGTACAATTGGTGAACTAACATTGATGCATTATATTTAATTTACATTGGGCTACCCTTTCAGTATTGTGGAAACTATAAGATTAGAGAAATATTATATATATGTATATATATAGCATATCCTTCATCATAGTGTCATATATAGTATTTCCACTGCCCTAATTTTGCAGTTTTCCTTACTTTACCCCTAATTTCTTGTGACTGTTGATTTTTTTCTTCGTTCTCTATAGTTTTGCCTTTAAAAAAAAGTCACACAATAGCAATCCTACAGTATCATGTTACCTAATAATATCAATTTTTAAAAACATTTCATTGAAATACAGTATACATATCAAGAAATGCACTAAGTGTAAAGTTGAATGAGTTTTGAGTCATCTGATCACACTGCTAACCTACATCCAAACTAACAACAAAACATTACTAGTATCCCGAGAGTCCTTAGTGTTCTTCCTTCTCCATTTCCTTTGTTTTAAACATGGGAAAGAAGAGTAAATTGTCATTTACATAATATGTTTCAATGAAGCTATATTTATAATTTATAATATAATTTATATATTTATAAATATAACGTACTATAAATATAATATAATTTATAAATATAATATAATGTAATATAATTTATATATTCATATAGCTAAATTTATAAAGCTATATTTATATTATGTTTACCAAATAGAATGACATCTACACATTTTTTATGCTCTGTATATTAACTACCACAAATAAGAGAAAATATGATATTTGTCTTTTTGGTTTGACTTATTTCATGATTTGACAACTTAGGCATTTGTAGCATATTTTTCTGTCTAGATGTATCCCAGATTTATCTATTTACCTACTTCAGGACATTTTGTTTCAAAATTTTGGCATTATGAATAAAAGCATCATAGACACCCACGAGGGAGTTTGTGTGAAAATACATTTTCAAATCCATTGATTAAATACCCAGCAGCACACAACTAAGAGGAAATTTAGCTTTGCAAGAAATTGGCAAACTATTCTAAAGTAGATGTACCACTTTCACCTCCACCAGTAATCAATAATAATTCCCATTGGTATACATTATTTACAACATTTGATGTTGGCAATGTCCCATATTTTGTCATATTAAAGAAAATAAATAATTTATTGCTGTTAACTTACATTGTTTAATGACATATGATGTGGAACATTTTATATATACTTATTTATTTTCTGCATATTTTTAGTGAGATTACTGTTGAAATCTTTGGCCCATTTTTAAATTAAATTGTTTATATTCTTATCATTGGAATTTGATATTCTTTCTATGTTTTAGATAACAGTTATTAATCACATATGTCTACTGCAAATGTTTTATTCTAGTGTATAATTATGTTCTCATTCTCTTGACATTGTGTTCTCTAAAGAAAGTGTTTTACTTTTAATAAAATCAAACTTATAAGTGATTTGCTTCGAGGATCTTATCTTTGATATTTTATATGAAAGTATCATTACCAGATTTATGATCATCTATGTTTTCTGTGTTATCACTTGAGTTTCAAATTTTCACATTATCTATGATCCATTTTGAATTAATTTGGGGAAGGGTATATGATTTGTGTCTACATTCATGCTCTATATTCTTAGAAGACAATTTGTTTCTCTTTGTGTACTTTAAACATGTCACTTCAAAGTCTTGTTTCTGTTGTTTCTAATGAGAACACAGCTTTTAATCCCTTGTAATTGATAAACTTATCTTCCTGCTTTTGATATTTTCTCCTTCATCTGGCTCCTAACATTTTTAGTATGATGTATATCTGGGTGAATAGTTTTTACGTTGACATTTTGAATTTTTTAGTCTTCCTTGATATATAGGCTAGTTATTTTTCAGAAATTTAGTCATTTTTGTTGAATATATTTTCTCTTAAAAATAGTATTTATTTATTTTTACTCATTTGACATGAGAGAGAGACACACACACATGCACGCGCAAACACACACACACACACACACAGAGAGAGAGAGAGAGAGGTGCACAAAGATCATGCATCTGCTGGTTCACTTTCCAAATACCCACAACAAGGCTAGCCCAAGCTGAAGCCAGGAGCCCAGAAGTCCACCTGGGATTTCCTATGGGTGGCAAGGACTTATGCATTTTGGCCATCACCTCTTGCCTCTCAGAGTGCACATTAGCAAGAAGCTAGGCTTAGATGTGAAGTTGAGTGAGGCCTGAACCTAGGCACCCTGATGTGGGTGTCCCAAGCAACATTTTAACTGCTGCACCAAGCACTCACCCAACTTCATATATTTTCTATGATACTGTGTTCTTTTTTCTGGTATTCTCATTACATGTTAGTATGCTTTGTAGTGCCCAACATTTCTTTAAGCCTTGGTTCATTTTTATTTTATTCCATTTTCACTGTATTTTTGATTAAGTAATATCTATTTTCAAGCTTGAAAATTCTTCTGCTAACTCAAATTTGCTGTTGAACCACTCAGGGATTTTTCATTTCAATTACTGTAATTTCCAACTTCAAAATTTGTTCTCACTTTTATTTTATAATTTTCACTTCTTTTTGGCATTCCTCCTTGATTCAGCATTGTCATCAAACCTAAATTTACTTTTTAAATGATGCCTTCTTTTAGAGATTTTTTTGGAACATTGCTATAGCGACCACTTCAAATACTTTTTTTTTTTTTGACCAGAAGACTTTTATCACTTTGATGTGTATTTTCTGTTTTCTAGAATTCTGTAGTATATGTGTCATATAGTTCTGTTTCATTTTATGCCTCCTAATATTTTTTTGCTGGAAGCTAGATATTTTAGAAAATATATTTTCACAACTCTGGCCCTCCCACACAAATGATTGCCAATGGTACTACCTTTTAAAGGTGTAGTTACTGGCTAAATAATTTTAGTCTATCTTTTCCCCACACTGACATAGTTTGAGGTTTCTGGTATGTTCAAATTCACCTTGAGAGTACAGTGATTTTGGCAAAGATCTTTTGCTGCCCACATACAGCTAGCAAACTACATCATTTGCTGGATAATTGTTCTGTTGTTTCCCACAATACATGATGGAAAGAGGTGTGGGAACATAAATCTCACCACAGACTATTCCAATATAATTTGAGATATTCGGAATGGAGATTTTCCAAGGTCATTTAGTTTGTTTTGAATCAAAAATGTTCTTCTCAGATGTCTGTTTTCCTGTCTGGGAAACTAATCAGCTGCAGTTTAACCAATATCTCCAATGAATCTATCAATCTCTTCTCAGTCAACCTTTCACCACAACTTCCATCCTTTTTAAGGGAGATTTAGACTACAACTTCTCAGTACCCTTTTGCAAATGTGTTCAGTTTATTTGATGGATTTTGGGTTTACTCTTGTACAGCTGTCTTCCTTTTTGTGTATCCTCTGAGGCTACTGGAACTATGAGTGGAGGCAATATTATGCTTCTCTGTGAATGGTATCCTCCTATAAAAACTACACACTCAATAGATGTGAAAGGCCAATGTCCCCATATTTTCCTGGTTTGTCTCAAGTCCCTATCCCATATTACAGAAAAAGAGTGGTTGAGACTCCAGTATTTTCAACAGTGCTGTGCCTTACATAATGTTTTTAGCCAAAGAGTGGGGACAGAGGAGAAGAATGTAGTCCCAGCCCATTTGGCTGAATACACCAATATTGAGCTTCAACACTAGGTATATAGAGGTAGGAGAAAAAAGTGTTGATGCCCTGCTCTTCTGGGAAGTGTAGTCCTCAAATTCAGGTAGAGTCCTTTGTTGTTGGTACAAGGGTGGATTGGAGCTTTTGCCTCACTAAGTTAGGAAAGAGTAGTTACAATGTGGGTCTGGGTTCACATACCTTGGGATCCCACAGTTCCTACGGAGATTAGAAGTTTGCTGAATGAATTTAGTAATTCCTTAAACTCTATGCCTCCCCACCATACACACACATACATAACCCATATATAACTTCAATGATTTTGCTAGAGAAGGATCTGAGGAATTCTTCATTTTTTATTATGGAAATCAAACTTTTAAATCTCCTTTTGACTCTAGATTTCTCAAAATCATTTCACTTTTATCTCTGATATATAAAAAATGGAATAAAAATATTTCTGGGCATTTTCTATGTGAAAACACTTTGCTTACTTCTTTTATAGACATTTGTAGGCAAATATTTCAAATTTTATTTTACAAATAAGGAAACCAAGGATAAAAAGTGCTTTACCAAATTAAGAGTCTATGACAAAGGACCACATTGTGGAGTCATGGATAAAGCCACCACTTGCAATGCCAGCATCCCACAAGGGCACTGGTTTGTGTCCCAGCTGCTCCACTTCCTATCCAGCTTCCTGCTAAAGGCCTGGGGAAAGCAGCAGAAGATGGCTTAAGTGTTTTTACCCTGCCACTCCTGGCTCTTGGCTCCTGGCTTTGGCTTGGCCCAGCTCTGGCCATTGTGTCTATCTGGGAAGTGAACCACTGGATGGAAGATTCATTCTCTCTCTCTCTCTCTCTCTTTCTCTCTCTCTCTCTCTCTCTCTCTTTCTCTCTCTCTCTCTTTCTCTCTCTCTCTTTCTCTCTTTTTGTCTCTCTCTCTTTCTCCCCTCCTCCCTCCCTCCTTCTCTCTCTCTCTCTCTGTAACTCTTTCAAATAAATAAATCAATCATTTTTTTTTAAAAAAAGAAAATATGACTGAATCATTTAATCCTCTCAAGTCTCTCATTTAAAAGCCCTTGCTTATAATATATTCTTGGACTTCAGGGAAAATATTAGTATGAGAAACTAGGACAACAGAGACACTAGGTATTCTTTTTAAGTCAATAGCCATTATTAATTAAATTAGAATTGAGTTCTGGTATGTTGGCAACAACCTGGCCAATCTCTGGCTATTGTGCACATGTAGGGGAGTGAACCCTTAAATAAATTGAAAAAAAAATTTAAAGATTTACATGATACAGTATATTTTAAATAATTCGTCTAGAAAATTTTCACTGATATTATATTTGGTTTATGTGCCTTTATCTTCATATAAATATTATAATCTATTCCCCATTTTTAATACATTAAAAGTTTATCTTAGGATCTCTATGCAAGAGTGTAACTATGGGTGCCAAGAAAATAGTATTATAATTCCATAATATAAACTCTGCTTTCACATGATATATTGTATCCCTTTCCTAATAAAATATGGCTTGTGTATCATCCCCAGGATCATGTCCTATTCCTTTTAATAACTGGATCAATTGAACTCAATCCTTCTTACATTTTTCTATAATTAATTTTTTTTGATTGTATAAAATACTTAGTCAAAAGTATCAATGAAGAACCAAAAGCATTTCAGCATAATTAAGTGGGACAGGACTATTCTGCTACGTTATTTTTTGTTTACTTAAAATCAGAGGAAGAAACACAGCCTTCACTGAATGTTTCAATTTAGCCATGTTCTTCCAGGTTCTAGCCATGTTCGTGCTGGTAGATTTCATTTGCAAGGTCTTACTTTCTCCTATAAAACAAATGTTGTCCTTCTCATTCTTCAAGAAATGAAAATAGACTCCCAGAAACACAGGCAAGACTGACTTCACCATAAAGGAAGGCCTGGGTCCATCTTCATCCTACTGTACTATTCACTCTTATAGCTATCATCCAGTGCCCATCAGCCAAACTTTCCCAGTCTGCGCCCCCCACTTTCCTTATCACAACTCTCTTAACCAAAACTATATTTTCAGCTATTTTTAACTTCTAAGAGATCACCCAGGTTTGTGTGGACAGCAAATATGAGTGAGATCATGTGGTATGTGTCTTTCTGTAGTTGACGTATTTCATTTATCATAATGACCTCCTGTTGCATCCATAATGTAGCAAGTGAATGACTTCATCTTTCTTGTGGCTGAGTGATATTCTACTGTATGTATGTATGTATGTATATAAATCACATTTTCTTTACCCTTTCCTCAGTTGGTGTACAGACTGCTGCTACTTCCTTTCTGTTGTGAATACTGTTGCAATAAATACGTCCCTTTGACAGATTTAAATCATCACTGTCAGGGCAGGCTTGAGTCTATTTTGTTGTATGATAGTAAAACCATTCACTTAGTAAAAAAAAAAAATTTCTTAATAATATCACAATAAGTATTTGTTGAACTTAATGGAGCTAATTTGAATTGAATGGAGCTTGGTCAAGTCACTTCAACAGGGATAAGAAGGCATTAGAATTCAAACCGTGGTCTCTGATTATCAGAGTTAAACTGAATAGTATATAAGACTTCATATCATCTCTAGATATGCATTATCTTCATTTTATCCTTAACAGTAAAAATAAATTTACAATGATAGTTAAATGGCCAATTCTTATAAAATTTTTATTAATATAAACAAACTTCCCACCTTGCCCCCTTCCCTGAATCCATCCTACTGCCTTCTTTCTTTTTTCTTTTATTTTTTTTAAATTTATTATTTATTTTAAAGGTAAAGTTTACAGAAAGAATGAGAGACAGAGAGAAAGAGAGAGAGATCTCACATCTGCTGATTCATTCCACAAATAGCTGCAATGGCCAGAGCTGGGCAGGTCCAAAGCCAGGAGCCAGAAACTTCTTGCAGGTCTCTAACATTGGAGGCAGGGGCCCAGGGAATTGGACCATATTCTCTGCTTTCCCAGGCACACCAGCAGGGAGCTGGATTTGAAGTGGAGCAGCTGGGTCTCGAACCAGCAGCGGTTTAACCCACTATCCTACAATGCTGGCCCCAGTTTTTCTTTAACTTTTGTAATAATGCACCTTCAATTTACTTTATAACCACATGCTTTATGCACCAATAGCTATAATGTGCACCAAGTAATAATTGGAAAGACAACTATTCCAGAAGACTCTAGTCCAGGGCTATAAACAATAATTATATAATAAGATATCAGCTTCATTTTTATACATTTTAATTCTATATTAACTACCACATAATCAGATAAGACATATGATATTTGTCTTTTTGGGACTGGCTTATTTCACTAAGTATGCCAATTCTCAAAAAAAAAAACACACTAAAATTAAAATGGCAGCAAAAACAATAAATAAATACTGTTCTTAAAAAGGAAGGAAATAAAAACAGACCATTCTGTCAAAAGAATTAAAAGCTAAGTAAATATTCAGAGAAAGCATCAAAATCTTATCATTTTACATATAATATAGTTGATACCTGAAAAGAAATTGAAAAAGCCCTAATGTTTAAGTTAATTCATTCATCTTATTCCTTCAAAAAGTATTTAAATGTCTTTATTGTATGACAGATGTTCCTTCGTTTAATGAATGCATCTTCCTCCCAAAAAGTCAAAAAGTAATGGTTTAATATTCACAAGCTAGAGGTCTGGCATATGTGTCATATTCGGAGAGCAGCAAGAAAAATCACACGCAACACACTTGACACAATTGTGAGAGTCCAGAAGGGTTAACTACAGAGCCACTTCTACAGTTAATGAGAAATGGTTAGAGGAGGAATTTTTCAGATTGAAAGAGCATATTTTTTTAAGATTTGGGACCTAAGAGAGAATCACATATTAAAGCATTCTTAAGTGTTTTACTGTGGATAAGGCATCAAGTTAAATACAGATGAGTGATTTGAGGTAAAAGTTGAAGTGGTGAGGAAGGGGACTCTGTATAGGGGTTTGGAGACCTGGAAATCAGTGCCATCTTCAGGAATGAGCTCAAAGCAGAGGGAAGAGTGCCATCTATTGAATCCCTGCTACTACATGAAATGTAACCTAACTGAATCTTTCTTTTCCAAGGTCTCTGCTCTTACCAACACTCTATAAGACTAAGAGCTGAGAATTAGGTAACTAAAGGTAAATCCTTTACTTATGTCAATCTTCATTAAAATTATGTATTTGTTTTGCACATTCTTACTTAAGAAGGAAAGCATTGCTCAGCTGGAAAACCCCTGGAAGATTTCACATCAGTAGACAAGTATGTATCTTTTTAAAGCTACCAAACCAGTTTTCTCTTTTCTGTTCAAGTTTTGACAGTGGTACAAAAATCCCTGTCATTGCAAAAATGTTCATATTTTTTTTAAAAGTGCCTACTCATGTTGTAAGTGAACTCATGGTTGAATTTTTAAATCTACCAGAGAACTTCATACTTGTAGTGTTTATTTATGACTGATATCATTAGGCAGTCATTTTGAGTTTGCTTCTATAACTTAATTTGAAAACAAGCATATTGTTACAATACTTTAAGTTGTTTTATGAGAGGGAAGAGAGAAGACAGAACCTTGTCACTATAACTAGAAATTGCAGACATTGTGCTTTCTCTCCCCTTCTCATGGGTATGTACTCTACTGTAGCAATGATACCCAGTGCATGAATTCAGAAAGAAAATTAAGCCACTATTATTGTTGCTGTTGTTGTTGTTAATTATATCACTGATATTATCAGGGTACTTGTCAGTTGTTCTCATGAGTTTGTGAGGCTGGTAGTGTTGGAACTGGACTGCAGAATTTCTGATGAGTAAATAAGTACAGGGGAAATGCAGCCATGTGGAAAGCCGCAAAACCCACTTATCAATTTGCCACTTTGGTGAACGGATTTCTGCTGCGTTGTTTGATATGGCCATCTAAGGAAAAGGATATATCTGAGATATTAGAAGAAACATAATGCTCTTCTCAAAGCCTCTTCTAAAGGAAAGTAAATGTGTTTTCTCCTGTTCTGAAAGCATAAAGTTAATCAGTAGATTGTGCTTCCATGAGCCTGGAAATTTCTAAGTTCCCATTTACTTCTTTATGAAAGCTGTTGAACACTTGATTCTGAGTTTTTATTCTACTGATTTTCAAAACTTGTGTATTGAATATCCTTTGATGATGATTTCCCAAAATGAAATAGTCATTGACAATTCAAAACAGACTATGAACCACATCTTAATTTTCTTCTAATTTTTTTAATTTAACACAGGTACTATGAAATGATTCTTTTTTTTCTTTTTTTTTAGCTTTTATTTAATGAATATGAATTTCCAAAGTACAGCTTATGGATTACAACGGCTTCCCCCCCATAATGTCCCTCCCACCTGCAACCCT
This sequence comes from Oryctolagus cuniculus, assembly GCF_964237555.1. NCBI lineage: Eukaryota > Metazoa > Chordata > Mammalia > Lagomorpha > Leporidae > Oryctolagus > Oryctolagus cuniculus. The sequence continues at coordinate 26,640,304 of NC_091432.1, read as the reverse complement.
CCCCTTTCCCACTCCCTCTCCCCTTCCATTCACATCAAGGTTCATTTTCAATTCTCTTTATATACAGAAGATCAGTTTAGCATATATTAAGCAAAGATTTCAACAGTTTGCACCCACACAGAAACATAAAGTGAAAAATACTGTTTGAGTACTAGTTATAGCATTAAATCTCCATGTACAGCACACTAAGGACAGAGATCCTACATGAGGAGTAAGTGCACAGTGACTCCTGTTGTTGACTTAACAAATTGACAGTCTTGTTTATGGCATCAGTAATCACCCTAGGCTATTGTCATGAGCTTCCAAGGCTATGGAAGCCCCCTGAGTTCACCGACTCTGATCACATTTAGACAAGGCCATGGTCAAAGTGGAAGGTTCTCTCCTCCCTTCAGAGAAAGGTACCTCCTTATTGGACGACCCGTTCTTTCCACTGGGATCTTACTCGCGGAGATCTTTCATTTAGTTTTTTTTTTTTTTTTTTTTTTTTTTTTTTTTTTTTTTTTTTTCCCCAGAGTGTCTTGGCTTTCCATGCCTGAAATACTCTCATGGGCTTTTCAGCCGGATCTGCATGCCTTAAGGGCTGATTCTGAGGCCAGAGTGCTGTTTAGGACATCTGCCATTCTATGGGTCTGCTGTGTATCTCACTTCCCATGTTGGATCATTCTCTCCCTTTTTTCTTCTATCAGCTAGTATTTGCAGACACTAGTCTTGTTTATGTGATCCCTTTGGTTCTTAGTCCTATCATTATGATCAATTGTGAACAGAAATTGATCACTGGGACTAGTGAGATGGCATTGGTACATGCCACCTTGATGGGATAGAATTGGAATCCCCTGGTATGTTTCTAACTCTACCGTTTGAGGTAAGTCAGCTTGAGCATGTCCCGAATTGCACATCTCTTCCCTCTCTTATATTTAACAGTGATCACTTTTCAGTTAAATTTCAGCACTTAAGAATAATTGTGTATTGATTACAGAATTCAACCAAAACTATTAAGTAGAACAAACAAAAAAAATACTAAGGGGATAACATATCAAGTTGCTCTTCAACAGTCAGGTTGAGGGCTGATCATATGATTCTATCAAAATTGGATTACCTTAATGGCCTTAATGTTGCCTACGGAATAAATGCTAAAACTCTTAGTGAGCTATGTAAACAACCTCACTGTCTGACTAGCGTTAACGTAAGTTCTCCACAGTTTGCAGTGACTCATCTATATGAATCTTCAAGTCTGGTGAGGTTGGTTTCTTCACTGCTTTCACACTCATTCATACTTATGTTTCTCTCCTACTATCAAAAATCATATTCCTCTGTATCTCTAGAATTCTGTGAGCCTCTATTTCTCTGTTGTTTACCATGTGTCTACCCATTTATTCCGTGCTGATCTTAGTGCTACTTCCTCTTTGAAATTCTTATGACTTTGTCCAAGATACTTTCCTCTCTCTGAACAACCATTGTGTTTATTGCTGGTATTTTATTTCTTCCTGTTTACAAGCTTTCATTCACTGATTTAAAAGCATAATAGGCCAGCACCACGGCTCAATAGGCTAATCCTCCACCTAGCAGCGCTGGCACACCAGGTTCTAGTCCTGGTCGGGGCGCCGGATTCTGTCCTGGTTGCCCCTCTTCCAGGCCAGCTCTCTGCTATGGCCCAGGAGTGCAGTGTAGGATGGCTCAAGTGCTTGGGCCCTGCACCCCATGGGAGACCAGGATAAGCATCTGGCTCCTGCCTTTGGATCAGCACAGTGCGCTGGCCGCGGCGGCTATTGGAGGGTAAACCAACGGCAAAGGAAGACCTTTCTCTCTGTCTCTCTCACTGTCCACTCTAACTGTAAAAAAAAAAAAAGCATAATAAAAAAGAGTGGTCAAATGTATAATATGATTGGTCATTTGATATGATGCTTAAGAAGCATCCCATATCAAAGTGCTGGCTTCAAGTCTGCTGTGATCCAGATTCCAGTTTTCTATTGAAGGAAAGGAATTTTTGGACTTTTGTGATTTGGTATGACTTTTGGATAAAACATTTATCCCTTTCTGCTATCTTTCCAAGTATTTCTGTATAATGAACAACCTTAGAAAGTAATGATAGCCACCCCCACAAAAAAAGGGCAAATATGTTTACTATCCAGTATAATAAACCTAATACTTGCATTCCCCTCAGAACAAAGAGTTCCAAATATCACTCATCTACATTACTTGTTTTTATTCTCTATACCAGACATCTTGAGAATTGATTGTTGGTTATAGTCTTTGTCTATACTAGAGGAATAGTGATTTTTCTACTTGTTCCTTATTGAATGTTTTATTTAGTGGAGGATTAAGCTTATGACTATGAAGTAAATTGAAAATTTATAACAAAATTTATAAACAAAAATTAAATAAAAATAAGTGGAGGAGGGATAGAGAGAAGTTATGGTGGTAAGTATCATTATGTTCTTAAAAATGTATGTATGAAATGTCACTCCCCCTTTTCGCAGAGGAACGACACAGGACCCTGCGCTGTCCTTTTGCCTGCTCGGCCCTCCACGGGTTTGCTGCTGGTTCTTCCTGGGTTGGCTGCCGTCCCTCCACCTACATGGAGGGGCGGGCCCCCCTGCCACTTTCCCCACTTACGCGGGGGAGCGGCACACTGCCGGCCAGCTCTCTCGGGGGCTGCTCAGATGTTCCTCAGGTGTTCCTGGTGCATGTTGTCTCTCTCCTCCTTTATAGTCCTCTTCCACCAATCCCAACTCTGCTACCCATACGCCGAGTACGCTGCTCTCCTCCAATCAGGAGCAGGATCAGCTCCTGCAGGATATTGGTCGAACTGGAGGCAGCTGCGTAGAAGCTGTTTACTCCTCTCCCAGCGCCATATTGTGGGAGAGCAGATGCATAGAATAAGTCTTAATTCCAGTAACTTAGTCTAGTCCGAGTTTCTCCCCACAGTTCCCCCTTTCTTTTTATTTTTTGGCGTTGATACACGCCTGTCTTCGGTGCCCCGTGGCTCACACTCTGCTCTGCTTGCTAGAGTTGCCCACAGGTGCTTACAAGCCCTACCAATCAGGCAAACCGAATCCGGGTCCTCTCTTCACCATGTTGTGAGGAGGTTTTTAGGCGCTGATGCGTGCCTGTGTTTGGTGCCCTGCAGTGCATGCTCTGCTCTGCTAGAACTGCCTGCAGGTGCTTACAAGCCCTACCAATCAGGCAAACCGAATCCAAGCCTTCTCATTGCCGTATTGTGGGGAGACTTATTGATGTTGATTCGTGCCTTTCTTCGGTGACCTGTGGCTCATACTCTGCCTGCAGGTGCTTATCGCCTTACTAATCAGGCAGACCGAATCCAAGCTATCTCATTGCCATGTTGTGGGGAGGCCTTATTTTTCTCTATTTCTCTATCTCTGGGCATTCCTATCTCTCCTATTTTACTTCTATCTGCCAGCATTCCTATTTCTCTCATTTTACTTCTATACTTCTGTTTCTCTTATCCCCGCGGCTTCCCGGCGCCCGCCCAGAGGCTGCTTCTCGGCGCCTCGTCCCGCGGCGGCTTCCAGGCTCTGCACAGCTTCAGCCCTTGCTTCTCTTATCTGCGCGGCTTCCCGTCTTTGCGCGCGCTCCACGGTCTCAGCGCCCCTTCGCGCCCGCACCACGGCCCCGCGCCAGTCCCGCACTTCCTATCTACTCACGCCCCGTGTGCTCTCTCCACTCGTGCCCCGCGCGCTCTCTCTGCGCGCGGCGGCTTCCGTGAACCACAGCCTAGCTCACGTTTCCGCTTCTCGGTTTTCAGTCTAAGTTCCTCGGGCTAACCAGATGAAATCCAACCTAGCTTACGTCTCTGCTCCCGGTTTGGCTTCCCGTCTTTTGCTCCTCGGGGCTAATCGGATGGATTCCAACCTAGCTTACATCTCCGCTTCTGGTTTTAGATTTTCGCCTTTTGTTCCCCGGGCTGACTTGATGAATCCCAACCTAGCTTACGTATCCGCTTCAGCCTGCCGCCGCGGCTCCATTTTCCCTAACATATTTTTCTCTACCCAGTATGTTTCCTAACTTTTCTTCCAACAATATTCCTCCCTCATTTCTCCTGGCTTCTCCCCACAGTCCATATCCGAGTCTGTTTGTTCTAGCTTTCACTTTCACTTTCAACCTGCAGTCCATATCCAGTTTCTTCTTGCTTTCACTTTCATTTTCAATCCTAGCTTTCAATCCTAACTTCTTTCACACAGTCCGTATCCGAGCCTATGCCTAGGCTTTTGAAAGCTTCTTCTGGCACCTTTTCCGTCCAGCATTTCCCTAGGCTCTTTGCTAGTCTCTCTCTCCGGTATTTTCCCACTTCTTCCCACTTCTTCCCTCCTAGGCTTCCTATCCGAGTCACGGCACCATTATGTCACTCCTAGGCTTCCTATCCGAGTCACGGCACCATTGTGTCGCTCCCCCTCTTCACGGAGGAACGACACAGGACCTTGTGCTGTTCTTTTGTCTGCTCGGCCCTCCACGGGTTTGCTGCTGGTTCTTCCCGGGTTGGCTGCCGTCCCTCCACCTACATGGAGGGGCGGGCCCCCCTGCCACTTTCCCCACTTCCACGGGGGAGTGGCACACCGCCGGCTGGCTCTCTTGGGGGCTGCTCAGATGTTCCTCAGGTGTTCCTGGTGCATGTTGTCTCTCTCCTCCTTTATAGTCCTCTTCCACCAATCCCAACTCTGCTACCCACACGCCGAGCACACTGCTCTCCTCCAATCAGGAGCAGCTCCTGCAGCTTGTCAAGTTGGTGAGAGGCAGCCACGTAGAAGCTGTTTACTCCTCTCCCAGCGCCATATTGTGGGAGAGCAGATGCATAGGATAAGTCTTAATTCCAGTAACTTAGTCTAGTCCGAGTTGCTCCCCACAATGAAATATATGAAATTTTTCTCTTTATATAAATAAAAATAACTCCAAATAAGGGGAGTATTTTCCTCTAACAATCCTACTTTTTTTGAAATAATAATGTATTTTCTAAGTAAGGATGGATGCCCTAATACTCTAGAGACAGTGATTCTATTATTTCCCTTAGAATTTGACAGGTAGTATACAGTATATACTTTGATCATAATACCTATGCAAAATGCAGAATCAAGTAAATGACTAAATTATGGTGTTTTGTTCAGTTTACAGTTTGCAAGGTCTATGGTAGTTCTTGGCACAGAACAGGCACCGACTGTCTTTCTACCAGGTGACTGAGTTAATTCATATTTGCTTTAAGTATGAGAACTTTACATGACAACAAGTGAAAATTGCTAAAGCTATAGTTACCCTACCTGCAGCTAGACGTGCTTTTTTAAAAAATATTTATTTATTTATTTATTTATTTGAAAGACAGTGTTACAGATTTTACAGAGAGTTACAGAGAGGTAGAGGCAGAGAGAGAGAAGTCTTCCATTTGCTGGTTCACTCTCCGAATGGCTGCAACAGCTGGAGTTGGGTCAATCTGAAGCCAGGAGACAGGAGCTTCTTCTGCACTTTGCCACAGCACCAGCCATGCTAGATGTATCTTATTCATAATAGAGATGCACATTTTACTATCATGATAGCAAACATTGGTTCCCATGCATAACAACACAAAACTTCTGGGTGATGTTTTCAGATGAACTCACATATAAACTAATCTCCCTAAAGAGTCTTTCATATCCAAAGTGAGATATTAATTATATATACCATAATGCTAGTGAGAGAGACTCTCTCTCTAAATATTTACAATATTTATATGTCATTGACATTCTATACTGGTTATTTCTTGCAAAATCCATTAGCTTGCCATGCTATCAGGCAAAAATAATCTGTTGATATTAAAAATAATTCAAAATATTCATGTCATTGTAGTAAGGAATTTTTTAAATGAAGGATGTGTCAGTAGCTAATATTGCCTACAAAGGGTTAGCTTCTTTGAAGAGTCTATACTTTGGGTGCATAAATATGTATGTTCAGCAAGATAAATATAATAAGCACTACTTCACAGATTAAGTAAAATCTTATAAAAGATAATCTCCATGAATTTCTCTCAATTTCTGGCAGAAAGTAAAATAATAACATTTTCTCCAAGTCTTAATTATTCTTACAGCTAGAGATTGTATTTTCTTTACTTTAATTATAGTTGGATTTCTCATTTTACAAATTTGGAAATTAAAAGTAATCATCAATGTCATCTATTGGAGGAAATCCCACATTGTGATGCTTATTGATTCATTCCTCATTGTGTCCAGCAAAACACTAGGGGGATATTTAATATGGAAACATAGATAAGCAAGGATATATCTCTCTGGGAATTATATATCACAATTGTACGGGATGGCTATGATAAGTGCATTACCTCATTTTATCATCATTTTGGACCGTGCATCACAGCTAATCTAATTTCTACTTCACAGAAGAAGCAATTGAAGATAAAAGTAATTAAGTACTTTGTTCAAGACCAAGTGTAAAAATTAGAAAAACTGGATTCAATATATAAGTCCCATTATTCTTTTGCTGGATCAGAGTATTTCCAGGAAACTTTCAATGAACATTAACCATATCCCCTAATAAGGGGCTACAACTCAGAAAATCAATTAAACAACATATGTATTTTATCTTGCTAATCTTGTTAATGGTTTATTATATTTTTAAAAATCAAAGTGAATAAGAGTCATACAGTATTAAATAATTTAATAGATTCACAGAAATTTTAACTCACATAATCTAGAATTCTTAATGACCCACTTGACCACCAGGAGTTTTTGGCATCATTCAAATTTTTTTATATTCTCATAATATATTCTTGTTCAGGGCAGTGTGAATTTTTTATTATTACTCAACATTTGCGTTGTTTTAAATCTATAAAGCAAAGATATCAGGGTAGTCACACAAAGAGTTCCTATTAACTTCCTCTTCATTTCCCCTACTAATATCTCATATTAGTATTCTTGTTCCAAATAATGTCCTGCACCCAGCTTTCCTAACTTTTTTTTTCCAAAAATTGTGTATACCTCTTATCCATCTCAGCTTATAGTCATCAGCATTCTGTTTTCAGATTGAGGTTCTTTTCTTTTTCTTTCATTAATTTTAGCTCTCACGTAATAGGGGGAACATATAATATTTGTCTTTCTGTGTGGCTTCATTCACCATGATGTCCTCTAATTCCATCCTTTTCACCACAAATGACAGGGACATATTCTACTGTTTTCCCAGTCAATTAGCAGAGATCTGGATAAGAAGAGCAGCAGCCAGGACTAGAACCAGTGCCCATATGGGATGCCAGCACCACAGGTGGAGGCTTAGCTCACTATACCACAGAGCCAGTCCCAATTAGTTATATATTTATAGTGTTTTGTCTACAGTAGTTGCTGTATTTTTTATTCAGACTTCAAGTATCTCTATGGATAGAAATACTATTTTTCAAGATTGAAAATAAATACTAATTGTCTTCAACATAGCCTAATTTCTAACTGATTTTGTTTGCCATAAACCATGTGAACTGCAAAAAATATAGGAGTTTTTTTTAAAAGTTCATAGAAAAATAGAATTAAAAGATAATTTTATTTTGAGAACAAGCAATTTTTAAACCCATGCATAGTTTTTTTTACAATTAGCATTTCCCACAAACCTTTTGAAGACTCATGATAAATGTATTTGCTCTGCCTCAATTTTTTAAAAGATTTTTGTGATTTTTTTTAAAGTTTTTTTTATTTTTTTGAAAGGTAGAGTTACAGAGAGGTAGACACAGAGAGAGAAATCTTGGATCCACTGTTCACTCCCTAAATGGCCACGATGGCTGGAGCTCAGCTTATTCAAACCCAGGATCCAGAAACCAGGAGCTTCTTCCAGATTTCCTAATTGGGTACAAGAGCCCAAGGAATTGAACCATATTCCACTGCTTTCTCAGGCCATACCAGAGAGTTGGATCAGAAGTGGAGCAGCTGGAACTCGAACTGTTGACCATATGGGATGCTAGCACTGAAGGTGGTGTCTTTACCTGCTATGCCACAGTACCAACCCCAATACTGCTTCAATTTTAATTGTTCTCAATTTTAATTCTGGCATTGCCCTTACTAGTTTTGTGCTTTTGAACAAGTAATTTGACTTTCTGAGCCTCAATTTCCCTCAACACTCAAGGTGAATCTTGATTAGTACTTTTGATAACTTTTTGTGAAAATCAATTGGAATAATACGATATATGAGATTACATGGAATCTACATCAATATTATGAATTTGCAAGGTACTATACAGTTTGAAAATATAGGGAATTGGAAATGAGATAGAACTCTAGTCTGACTGTAATGTTCTAAACAATGGAGTACATGACTACAACAGAAGTTAAGATAGTTAGAGTTTGAATACAGTTTTTAATTTTCTAGAATACTCATAGTTTGCATAACCACAATTTTGATGATTCATCCAATTTAGGGTTTGATCATGGTAGATAAAAAAAATTAGATCCCTGTACTTTTGATAGTTACAAATCAAAAACACTATCATATGTCAGCACAGATAAAGGAATGAAATGGATTATTTCAAGTAATATAACAGTTTCCAACATGACTGAAAGCCTGCTTTCAACTTCTATTAAAGTTCTGATTTGTTATTTTAAGTTTACATAAGAACTGGCACCATCTTCATATACAGTGTCTGAGAAATATTTTGCAATAGTGAACAATTCATGTCACTCTGAAAAGTCTCTCTATGGCTGGTGCCATGGCTCACTAGGCTAATCCTCCACCTTGCGACGCCGGCACACCGGGTTCTAGTCCCAGTCGGGGCGCTGGATTCTCTCCCAGTTGCCCCTCTTCCAGGCTTGCTCTCTGCTGTGGCCAGGGAGTGCAGTGGAGGTTGACCCAAGTACTTGGGTCCTGCACCCCATGGGAGACCAGGATGGGTGCCTGGCTCCTGCCATCGGGTCAGCGTGGTGCGCTGGCTTCAGTGTGCCGGCCACGGCAACCATTGGAGGGTGAACCAATGGCAAAAGGAAGACCTTTCTCTCTGTCTCTCTCTCTCACTATCCACTCTGCCTGTGAAAAAAAAAAGTCTATGTATGTCTGAATATAAAAGTTTGCAGCATAATTCATAGTCTCTACATTGACACTCAGATGGCCATTGAACATGAGAACTGTGATTATTTTGTATGAAAATTTTTAACACTATTTAATCACATTTTTAAAATGAGGGCATGATATTCCCCATTAAGTAATTTAATATACTATTGTAATAAAATCTATAAATTGATAACATGGTTGATAAGAATAAAGAGAGAGAACAACTTCAATTATGTCAAATAATGATGACATCTTTTTGAATAATTAAAAGATTAAGTATGAAAAGAAAAGATCAAGTATGAGACCTTCTGGATATGTCTAAACATGAAATATATAGATTAAGCAAATTGCAAATTTTAAATGAGGTTAAAGATGAATAAATTATTTTTAAAGCAATTAGAGCAAATTCAGAGAACTATGATGCAAAGATTTCTAAATAAAGAATAAACCATGGTTAACTAAAAAAAAATTAAATTTCCCACGTTCACTTCTATTTTTCTAAGAAATTGTAGGAAATGTTTAAACCATGAATCTTAAATTTGACTACATCATTTTTATAAAGACTACAAAAAATTTCCTTTTTTAATTAATTTATGTTGAAATTTTATTGTAGGTGAACAAATTCCATGTATTTCATATACACAGATTTAGGAACATAGCAATACTTCCCACCACATCCTCCCATCTGCCCATGCTCCCATCCTCCTTCTTCCTTACTCTCTTATTCCCTCTTAATTTTTACAATATATGCCTTCAGTTTACTTTATACTTGTAAAGTTAACTCTAAAGTAAGCAAAGATTTAATAAGTAGTAAGAAGAAAAACAACACTGCCAATGGTAGAAGCAAGGTCTGTAAAAATTAAATATCAAAATGTCAATTTTACTGAAGTACATTACATTTTTTTAACTTTTATTTAATGAATATAAATTTCCAAAGTACAGCTTACGGATTACAACGACTTCCCCCCCATAACTTCCCTCCACCCGCAACCCTCCCCTTTCCCACTCCCTCCCCCCTTCCATTCACATCAAGATTCATATTCAATTCTCTTTATATACGGAAGATCAGTTTAGCATATATTAAGTAAAGATTTCAACAGTTCGCTCCCAAACAGAAACACAAAGTGAAAAATACTGTTTGAGTACTAGTTATAGAATTAAATCGCAATGCACAGCACATTAAGGACAGAGATCCTACATGAGAAGTAAGTGCACAGTTACTCCTGTTGTTGACCTAACAAATTGACACACTTGTTTATGGCCTCAGTAATCACCCTAGGCTCTTTTCATGAGTTGCCAAGGCTATGGAAGCCTTTTGAGTTCACTGACTCTTATCATATTTAGACAAGGTCGTAGTCAAAGTGGAAGTTCTCTACTCCCTTCAGAGAAAGTACCTCCTTCTTTGATGACCTGTCTTTCTGCTGGGATCTCACTCACGGAGATCTTTCATTTAGGTGTTTTGTGTTTGTTGTTTTTTTTTTTAACTTTTATTTAATGAATATAAATTTCCAAAGTACGACTTATGGATTACAATGGCTTCCCCCCCCATACCGTCCCTCCCACCCACAACCCTCCCCTTTCCCACTCCCTCTCCCCTTCCATTCACATCAAGATTCATTTTCGATTATCTTAATATACAGAAGATCAGCTTAGTATACATTAAGTAAGGATTTCAACAGTTTGCTCCCACACAGAAACATAAAGTGAAAAATAATAGATGATTTTTTTAAATGATGATGAAATCAGATCAGACCTATTGTCATGTTTAATCCCAGTGAGAGTCAAGTTGGGAGTTGATAATTTCTTTCTTTTTTTTTTTTTTTTTTTTTTTACAGAGGATCAGTTTAGTATGCATTAAGTAAAGATTTCAACAGTTTGCACCCCCATAGAAACACAAAGTGAAATATATTGTTTGAGTACTCGTTATAGCATTAAATCTCAATGCACAGCACATTAAGGACAGAGATCCTACATGAGGAGTAAGTGCACAGTGACTCCTGTTGTTGACTTTACCAATTGACACTCCTGTCTATGGCATCAGTAATCTCCCTATGCTCCAGTCATGAGTTTCTAAGGTTTTGGAAGCCCTCTGAGTTCTGCGACACTTATCTTGTTTACACAAGGTCATAGTCAAAGTGGAGGTTCTCTCCTCCCTTCAGAGAAAGGTACCTCCTTCTTTGATGACCTGTTCTTTCCACTGGGATCTCACTCACAGAGATCTTTTGCCAGAGTGTCTTGGCTTTCCATGCCTGAAATACTCTCATGGGCTTTTCAGCCAGATCCGAATGCCTTTAGGGCTGATTCTGAGGCCAGAGTGCTATTTAGGACATCTGCCATTCTATGAGTCTGCTGAGTATCTCACTTCCCATGTTGGATCACTCTCCCCTTTATTTATTCTATCGGTTAGTGTTAGCAGGTACTAGACTTGTTTATGTGCTCCCTTTGACTCTTAGTCCTTTCATTATGATCAATTGTGAACTGAAATTGATCACTTGGAATAGTGAGATGGCATTGGTACATGCCACCTTGATGGGATTGAATTGGAATCCCCTGGTATGTTTCTAACTCTACCATTTGGGGCAAGTCAGCTTGAGCATGTCACAAATTATACATCTCTTCCCTCTCTTATTCCCACTCTTATGTTTAACAGGGATCACATTTCATTTAATTTTCAACACTTAAGAATAACTGTGTATTAATTACAGAATTAAACCAGTCATATTAAGTAGAACAGACAAAAAAAACTACTAAGAGGGATAATGTATTAAGTTGTTCATTAACAGTCAGGGATATGCTGATCAAGTCACCGTTTCCCATAGTGTCCATTTCACTTCAACAGGTTTCCTTTTTGGTGTTCAGTCAGTTGTCTCCGATCAGGGAGAACATATGGTATTTGTCCCTTTGGGACTGGCTTATTTCACTCAGCATGATGTGTTCCAGATTCCTCCATTTTGTTGCAAATGACTGGATTTCGTTGTTTCTTACTGCGGTATAGTATTCTAAAGAGTACATATCCCATAATTTCTTTATCCAGTTTATCATTGATGGGCATTTAGGTTGGTTCCAGGTCTTGGCTATTGTGAATTGTGCTTCAATAAACATTAGGGTGCAGACTGCTTTTTTGTTTGCCAATTTAAATTCCTTTGGGTAAATTCCAAGGAGTGGGATGGCTGGGTCAAACGGTAGGGTTATATTCAGGTTTCTGAGGAATCTCCAGACTGACTTCCATAGTGGCTTGACCAGTTTGCATTCCCACCAACAGTGGGTTAGTGTCCCTTTTTCCCCACATCCTCGCCAGCATCTATTGTTGGTAGATTTCTGAATGTGAGCCATTCTATCTGGGGTGAGGTGAAACCTCATTGTGGTTTTGATTTGCATTTCCCTGATTGCTAATGACCTTGAACATTTTTTCATGTGTCTGTTGGCCATTTGGATTTCCTCTTTTAAAAATGTCTATTGAGGTCGTTGGCCCATCTCTTAAGTGGGTTGTTGGTTTTGTTTTTGTGGAGTTTCTTGATCTCTTTGTAGATTCTGGTTATTAACCCTTTATCTGTTGCATAGTTTGTAAATATTTTTTCCCATTCTGTCGGTTGTCTCTTCACTCTCCTGACTGTTTCTTTTGCAGTACAGAAACTTCTCGATTTGATGCAATCCCAATGGTTGATTTTGGCTTTGACTGCCTGTGCCTCCTGGGTCTTTTCCAGAAATTCTTTGCCTGTGCCAATATCTTGAAGGGTTTCTCCAATGTTCTCTAGTAACTTGATGATGTCAGGTCGTAGATTTAGGTCTTTAATACATGTTGAGTGGATTTTTGTGTAAGGTGTAAGGTAAGGGTCTTGCTTCATGATTCTGCACGTGGAAATCCAGTTTTCCCAGCACCATTTATTGAATAGACTGTCCTTGCTCCAGGAATTAGTTTTAGATCCTTGATCAAATATAAGTTGGCTCTAGATGTTTGTGTTGATTTCTGGTGTTTCAATTATGTTCCATTGGTCTATCGATGTGTTTAAGTACCAGTACCATGCTGTTTTGATTACAACTACCCTGTAGTATGTCCTGAAATCTGGTATTGTGATGTCTCCAGCGTTGTTTTTGTTGTACAAGATTGCTTTAGCTATTCGAGGTCTCTTGTGCCTCCATATAAATTTCAGCACCATTTTTTCCAGATCTGAGAAGAAGGTCTTCGGTGTCTTGATTGGTATTGCATTGAATTTATAAATTGCTTTTGGGAGAATGGACATTTTGATGATATTGATTCTTCCAATCCATGAGCATGGAAGATTTTTCCATTTCTTGGTATCCTCTTCTATTTCTTTCTTTAAGGTTTTGTAATTTTCATCGTAGAGATCTTGAACGTCCTTGGTTAAGTTTATTCCAAGGTATTTGATTGTTTTTGTAGCTATTGTGAATGGGATTGATCTTAGAAGTTCTTCCTCATCCATGGCATTGTCTGTGTATACAAAGGCTGTTGATTTTTGTGCATTGATTTTATACCCTGCTACTTTGCCAAACTCTTCTATGAGTTCCAATAGTCTCTTAGTAGAGTTCTTTGGGTCCCCTAAATAAAGAATCATGTCATCTGCAAAGAGGGATAGTTTGAGTTCTTCCTTCCCAATTTGTATCCCTTTAATTTCTTTTTCTTGCCTAATAGCTCTGGCTAGAACCTCCAGAACTATATTGAATAGCAGTGGTGAGAGTGGGCATCCCTGTCTGGTACCAGATCTAAGTGGAAATGCTTCCAACTTTTCCCCATTCAATAGGTTGTTGGCTGTGGGTTTTTCATAGATTGCTTTGATTGTATTGAGGAATGTTCCTTCCAAACCCAGTTTGCTTAGAGTTTTCATCATGAACGGGTGTTGTATTTTATCAAATGCTTTCTTGGCATCTATTGAGATAATCATATGGTTTTTCTTCTGCAGTCTGTTAATGTGGTGTATCACATTGATTGTCTTTCACACATTAAACCATCCCTGCATACCAGGGATAAATCCCACTTGGTCTGAGTGGATGATCTTTCTGATGTGTTGTTGCATTCTATTGGCGAGAATTTTATTGAGGATTTTTGCATCTATGTTCATCAGGGATATTGGGCTGTAATTCTCTTTCAGTGCTGCATCTTTTTCCAGCTTAGGAATTAAGGTGATGCTGGATTCATAGAAAGAATTTGGGAGGATTCCCTCTTCTTCGATTGTTCTGAATAGTTCGAGAAGAATTGGAGTTAGTTCTTCTTTAAATGTCTGGTAGAATTCAGCAGTGAATCCATCTGGTCCTGGGCTTTTCTTTGTTGGGAGGGCCTTTATTACGGTTTCAATTTCTGTCTCAGTTATGGGTCTGCTTAGGTTTTCCATGTCTTCCTGGTTCAATTTAGGTAGGTTGCATGTGTCCAGGAATCTATCCATTTCTGATAGGTTTCCCTGTTTGCTGGCATACAAGTCCTTGTAGTAATTTCTGATGATTCTTTTTATTTCTATGGTGTCTGTTGTTACATTTCCTTTTTCATCTCTGATTTCATTGATTTGGGTCTTTCCTCTTCTTTTTTTAGTTAGTTGGGCCAATGGGGTGTCAATTTTGTTTATTTTTTCAAAAAACCAGCTCCTCGTTTGGTTGATTTTTTGTAATGTTTTTCTTGATTCAATCCTGTTGATTTCTTCTCTGATTTTAATTATTTCTCTTCTCCTACTAGATTTGGGTCTGGTTTGCTGTAGGTTTTCTAGATCCTTGAGGTGAATTGAAAGCTCATCTATTTGGTGCCTTTCCAATTTCTTGATGTAGGCACCTATTGATATAAACTTTCCTCTTAACACTGCTTTTGCTGCGTCCCATAAGTTTTGGTATGTTGTGCTGTTATCCTCATTTACTTCCAGAAAATTTTTGATTTCTCTTTTGATTTCTTCTATGACCCATTGTTCATTCAGGAGCATGTTGTTCAATCTCCATGTGTTTGCATATGCTCTAGGGATTCCTGAGTTGCTGATTTCCAACTTCATTCCTTTATGGTCTGAGAAGCTGCATGGTATGATTCTAATTCTTTTGCATTTGCTGAGACTTGCTTTATGGCCTAGTATGTGGTCAATCCTAGAGAAGGTTCCATGTACTGCTGAGAAGAATGTAAAATCTTTAGCTGTAGGATTGAAAGTTCTGTAGATATCTGTTAGATCCATTTGGGCTATAGTGTCGTTTAAATCTACTGTATCCTTGTTGATCTTCTGTCCTGTTGATCTGTCTATTTCTGAGAGTGGAGTATTGAAGTCCCCCAGTACTATTGTATTGGGGTCTAAGTCTCCTTTTAAGTCTGTTAATAAAACTTTTAGATAAACTGGTGCCCTGTAGTTAGGTGCATATACATTGATAATTGTTATATCTTCTTGTTGTATTGATCCCTTAATCATTATATAGAGTTCCTCTTTGTCTCTCTTAACAGTTTTTGTGGTAAAGTTTATGTTGTCCGATACTAAGATGGCTACGCCTGCTCTTTTTTCATTTCTGTTGGCATGGTATGTCTTTTTCCAGCCTTTCACTTTCAGTCTGTATGGATCTTTGTTGGAAAGATGTGTTTCTTGTAAGCAGCAAATAGATGGGTTTTGTTCCTTAACCCAATCAGCCAATCGGTGTCTTTTAACTGGACAGTTCAGGCCATTCACGTTCAATGTGACTAATGATAAGTGGTAACTTTGCCCTGCCATTTGCCAAAGATAAGTTCTAATATATGCTTTGAATTCCCTGTGATCTTTTGCTGTGAGGTTTCCTTCCTTGGTTTCTTTCCTTTACCTTCTTTCATATTGATGACCGTGTTTCTGTGTTTCTGTGTGTAACACATCTTTAAGCATCTTTTGCAGGGCTGGACGAGTGGCAACAAATTCTTTCAATTTCTGTTTGCTATGAAAAGTCTTTATTTCACCTTCATTCACAAATGATAGCTTTGCAGGATATAATATTCTGGGCTGGCAGTTGTTCTCTCTTAGTACCTGGGCTATATCTCGCCATTAGCCTCCTAGTTTGTAGAGTTTCTGATGAGAAGTCAGCTGTGAGTCTGATTGGAGATCCTCTGAGAGTAATCTGACGTTTCTCTTGCACATTTTAGAATCTTTTCTTTATGTTTCACTGTGGAGAGTTTAATTACAACGTGTTGTGGTGAGGATCTCTTTTGGTCGTGTTTATTAGGGGTTCTGTGAGCTTCCTGTACTAGGATTTCTCTGTCATCCAAACCTGGGAAATTTTCTGCTAATATCTCACTAAAAAGGCCTTCTAATCCTTTCTCCCTCTCCATGCCTTCAAGAACTCCTAGAACCCGAATGTTGGGTTTTTTAATAGTATCCTGAAGATTCCCGACAATATGTTTTAGATTTCTAATTTCCTCTTCTTTTCTTTGGTCTGACTGTATCCTTTCCTGTTCTCTGTCTTCTAAGTCCGATATTCTCTCTTCTGCTTCACCCATTCTGTTTGTAAGGCTCTCTAATGTGTTTTTCATTTGATCTATTGAATTCTTCACTTCAGTCACTATCACAGTTTCCTGTTGTACTAGTTGTTTCGTTTCATTTTGATTCCTCCTTAATATTTCATTTTCACGAGAGAGATTTTCTATCTTGTCCATTAAGGATTTCTGTAGTTCAAGAATTTGTGTTTGAGAACTTCTTAATGTTCTTATCAATTTTTTGAGATCTGCTTCTTGCATTTCTTCTATGTCATCATCTTCATAATCTTGAATTTGGGTGTCTTTTTCATTTGAGGGCATCATGGTTACTTCCTTGTTTTTATTACTTCAGTTTTTGCATTTGTTATTTGGCATATTGGAGATATTTGGTTTCTTCACTGTGGTGCTTTTTCTTGTTATACTATGACTCTAGATTAAGTGGACTATCTGTTTTTGATGGAGCCTTAGAGGCTTGAGATGGGTGTGGCCTGCGAGCTCTGTTTGGTGTGCCAAAGGTGACACTCCCAGGTTAGGCGTGGTAAATCTCTCTCTCTCTCTTTCTTTCTTTTTTTTTTTTTTTTTTTTTGATTCAAAAGGGAAGTAATTCCTCACAGATGAACGAAGTTGGAGGTAGTTAGCAGGCAAATGATATACCCACAGAAGCCAGAGATCGGAAGCTCTTTCCCAAGGACCACACAGGGAATCTGTTCTGCCCTCAGAGTGGGCTCAAATTCTCCTTCAGTCTCCCCCTGGGTTGCCAAAGTTACAGAATTGTAGCATCTCTGGAGAGTGCTCACGTGAATTCCGTGAGTTCTCTCCCCCACCGTCTCTTTTTTCACAGTCTCAGTTCAGTAGCACCACAAATTTACTAGGTCCTAATCTCCTGTTAATTCACCCCACCCAGAGTCAGGTTTTTCTGCTAGGCTCAGGGCCGGTGCAGACCTGAGGTCGCTCTGCTTATGACGTATGTCCAAGATGGCGCCTGCTCTTTGTCTTGCTCGCCCTTGAGAGGTGAGCAGAGAGAGAGAAACCCGTGTCCATACCAGTCACCTTTTTTTTTTTTTTCTCTCTCTCTCTCTTCCAGTTAGCCTTGTGAACTCCCCCCCCCCGGGGGTCATTCCCTCTAGTCTCCTCTCTCCGCTTGCCTGCTGGTGTCTCGGGCTATTGAGGTTCGGCTCACCTCGCGTTCCAGCTCTGGTGTGTGAGTCTGCCGCTGGTGTCCCAAACTGTGGGCTCCCACGCTCTCCACACAGGTCCACTGTGAATCACACGTTCCGGAAGAGTTTCTTCTGCTCTTTCCTCCCCTACTCTGCCTTGAACCTGCAGTATCTCCACTTTTATTAAACTATTTCTCCCCGGACTATCAGTGTGCTCCCTTCCTATTCCGCCTTTTTTTTTTTTTTTTTTTTTTTTTTTTTTTTTTTTTTTTGCCAGAGTGTTTTGGCTTTCCATGCCTGAAATACTCTCATGGGCTTTTCAGCCAGATCTGCATGCCTTAAGGGCTGATTCTGAGGCCAGAGTGCTGTTTAGGACATCTGCCATTCTATGAGTCTGCTGTGTATCTCACTTCCCATGTTGGATCGTCCTCTCCCTTTTTTATTCTATCAGCTAGTATTTGCAGACACTAGTCTTGTTTATGTGATCCCTTTGGTTCTTAGTCCTATCATTATGATCAATTGTGAACAGAAATTGATCACTGGGACTAGTGAGATGGCATTGGTACATGCCACCCTGATGGGATTGAATTGGAATCCCCTGGTATGTTTCTAACTCTACCATTTGAGGTAAGTCAGCTTGAGCATGTCCCGAATTGCACATCTCTTCCCTCTCTTATTCCCACTCTTATATTTAACAGTGATCACTTTTCAGTTAATTTTCAACACTTAAAATATAACTGTGTATTGATTACAGTATTCAACCAACAGTATTAAGTAGAACAAACAAAAAAATACTAAGAGGGATAACGTATTAAGTTGCTCATCAACAGTCAGGGCAAGGGCTGATCAAGCCACCGTTTCTCATAGTGTTCATTTCACTTTAACAGGTTTCCTTTTTGGTGCTCAGTTAGTTGTCACCGATCAGGGAGAACGTATGTTATTTGTCCCTTTGGGATTGGCTTATTTCACTCAGCATAATGTTTTCCAAATTCCTAACAGGGATCACTTTTCAGTTAAAATTTAAACACCTAAGAATAATTGTGTGTTTATTATAGAGTTCAACCAATAGTACTAGAACAACAACAACAAAATACTAAAATGCATAAAGTATTACATTGTACATCAACCGTCAGGACAACAGCTGATCAAGTCACTGTTTCTCATAGTGTCCATTTCACTTCAACAAGTTTCCCCTTTGGTGCTCAGTTAGTTGTCACCAATCAGGGAGAACATATGATATTTTTCCCTTTAAGACTGGCTTAATTCACTCGGCATGATGTTTTTCAAATTCCTCCACCTTGTTGCAAATGACCAGGTTTCATTGTTTTTGTCTGCTGTATAGTATTCTATAGAGTACATGTCCCATAATTTCTTTATCCAGTCTACTATTGATGGGCATTTGTGTTGGTTCAAGGTCTTAGCTATTATGAATTGAGCTGCAATAAACATTAAGGTGCAGACAGCATGTTTGTTTGCCAATTTCATTTCCTTTGGGTAAATTCCAAGGAGTGGGATGGCTGGGTTGAATGGTAGGGTTATCTTCAGGTTTCTGAGGAATCTCCAGACTGACTTCCATAGTGGCTTGACCAGTTTGCATTCCCACCAACAGTGGGTTAGTGTCCCTTTTTCCCCACATCCTCTCCAGCATCTATTGTTGGTAGATTTCTGAATGTGAGCCATTCTCACCGGGGTGAGGTGAAACCTCATTGTGGTTTTGATTTGCATTTCCCTGATTGCTAGTGATCTTGAACATTTTTTCATGTGTCTGTTGGCCATTTGGATTTTGTCTTTTGAAAAATGTCTTTTGAGGTCCTTGGCCCATCTCTTAAATGGGTTGTTTACATTTTATGTCATTCTACTAGTTACTATAGATCAGGGAAACATGACATTTGTCTTTTGGGACTGGCTGATTTCATTAAGGATAACGGCCTCCAATGGTGTCCCTCTGTTGCAAAAGATAAGATTTCATTCTAATTTATGACTGAATAGTATTCCATAGTGTATATATACTGTAATTTTTTTATCTAGTCATCTGTTGGTGGAGATCTGGATTGATTCCATATCTTAGCTATTGCGAGTTGAGCTTCTATAAACGTGGGAGTACAGATAACTCTTTCACATGCTGATTTCATTTCTCTTGGGAATATTCCAGTAGTAGAATGGCTAGATATATAGTATATCTATTTTAAACTTACTGAGGAATTTCCATACTCTCTTGAACAATGACTATTTTAGATTACAATTCTACCAACAGTGGATTAAGGTAGTTTTTTCCCCACATCCTTGCCAATATTTAATGTGTGTTGATTTCTGCATGAGAGCCTTTCTAACTGAGGTGAGGAGAAATTTCATTATGATTTTGATTGGCATTTACGTGATGGCTAGTGATCCTGAGATTTTTTTCATGGGTCAGTTGACCATTTGAATTTCCTCTTTTGAAAAAAATGCTTGTTAAAGTCCTTTGCCCATTTCTTAAGTGGATTGTTTGATTTACTGTTGTAGAGATTCTTGAGTTCTTTATAGATTCTATATATTAATCCTTTATCAGTTGCATAGTTTGCAAATATTTTTTTCCCATTCTCTTAGTTGCTTCTCCACTTTGGTGAGTATTTCCTTTGCAGATCGGAAGCTACTTAGCCAGATATAATCCCATATAATCTATTCTGGCTTTTTGTTTGTTTGTTTTGGTAAGATTCATTGTATTTATTTGAAAGAGTTACCGAGAGAATGAGTGAGTGAGCGAGAGAGAGAGAGAGAGTGAGAAACAGAAAGAGATCTTCTATTTGCTGGTTCACTCTTCAAATGGCCAAAAAAAAAAAAAAAAAAAAAAAGAACTGAGCCAATCCAAAGCCAGGATCCATGAGCTTTTTCTGGGTCTCTCCTATGGGTGAAGATACACAAGGACTTGGGCCATTATCCACTGGTTTCCCAGGAGCTTTAGCGGGGAGCTGGATCAGAAGCAGAGCAGTCAGGACACAAACTGGAGCCCATATGGGAGGCCAGTGCTGCAGGCTGGCACTTTTACACTATGAGACACAGCACCAGCCCCTCTGTTTTGGCTTTTTTTTTTTGACAGGCAGTTAGTGAGAGAAAGAGACAGAGAGAAAGGTCTTCCTTCCATTGATTCACCCCTCCAAATGGCCGCTACGGCCAGTGCGCTGCGCTGATCCAAAGCCAGGAGCAAGGTGCTTCCATAAACACAGAAAATTCTTCAATTATTTTCCTCTTCTACTTCTTTCCTTAATAGTTTGCTATTTTAATTGTAGAGACATTTCACCTTCTTGGTTAAATGTATTCCAAAGCATTTTTTTTTCTGTAGCTATTGTGAATGAGATTGATCTTAGAAGTTCTTTCTCAGTAATAGCGTTGCCTGTGTATACAAAAGCTGTTGCTCATTGTGTGCTCATTTTATCCCTTACTACTTTACCAAAATCTTTTAATTCACATATATACAATAGAATAAAATCATCTTCAAATAGGGATAGTTTCATTTCTTCCTTTCCAGTTTGTATCCCTTTGATTTCTTATTCTTGCCTAATGGAACTAGCTAACACTTCCAGGACTATATGGAATAGCAATGGTGAAAGTGGGCATCATTGTCTGTATCAGAGATCTTAATGGAAATACTTTCAACTTTCCCCATTTACTTAAATGTTGGCTGTGGGTTTGTCATAAATTGCCTTGATTGTGTTGAGGAATGTTCCTTCTACACCAAATTTTCTTCAGGTTTTGATCATGAAAGGATTTCATTTTTTATCAAATGCTTTATCTGCATCTATTGAGATAATCATGTTTTTTATTCTTCAGTTAGTTAATGTGACAAATCACATTTATTGCTTTCTAAATGTTGAAACATCCCTGCCTACCAGCGATAAATGCCATTTAGTCCAGTTGAATGATCTTTCTGATTTTTGTTGAATTTGATTTTAGTTATTATCTTTCAATGACATTTGAATCTAATTTCATCAGATATTGGTCTATAGTTCTCTTGTACTATTTTATTTTCCCTGATTTTATAATTAAGATAATTCTGGCCTCATAGAAGGACTTAGGGAGGATTCAGTCCCTTTTACTTTTTTGAATAATTTGAGAATTAATAATTTGAATTAATTTTGAGAATTAGTTTTTGAAAAGTCTGATTGAATTCAACAGTGAGAACATCCAATCTTGAGCTTTTCTTTGTTGGGAGGATCTTTATTACTGATTCAGCCTCTGCTTGGTTATTGGTTTGTTTAGGTTTTCTAGGTCTCCATGACTCAAGTTTGATAGATTATATGTGTCCAGGAATCTATACATTTTCCTAGAATATCAAATTTTTGGCAAATAGCACTTTATAGTAATTCCTGATGATTCTTTTCATTTCTGTGTTATCCATTGTTACACTTCCTTTTTCATCTCTGATTTTATTGATTTGGGTGTTAGCCAAATCAATATTTTTCATTTAGTTGACCAATGGTTTATCAATTTTGCTTATTTTTTTTTCAAAACACAGATCTTCATTTCCCTGATTTTTGTATTGATTTTTGGTTTCAATTTTGTTTGTTTCTTCTCTGATTTTAAATATTTTTAAAGATTGATTTATTTATCTGAAAGTCAGAGATACACAGAGACAGAAGAAGAGGCAGAAAGAGAGAGAGAGTTCTTCCATCTACTGGTTCACTCTCAAATTGACCACAACAGCCAGAGCTTCACCAATCCAAAGGCAAGAGCCAGGAGTTTTTCTGGGTCTCCTACAAGGGTTCAGGGGCCCAAGGGCTTGGGCCATTTCTACTGATCTCCCAGGCCATAGCAGAGAGCTGGATCAGAAGTGGAACAGCTGGGACTTGCACTGGTGCCCATATGGGATGCCAGCACTGTAGGTGGTGGCTTTACCCACTATGGCATAGCACCTGCCCCTTAAATATTTCTTAACTTCTGCTAATTTTGGATTTGGTTAGTTGTTAGTCTAAATCCTTGAGGTACATTGATACCTCATTTATCTGATATTTTTACATTTTATTGAGTCATCGAGTCATCACCAACAAAAACAAACTTACCTCTTAACACTGCTTTAGCTGTATCCCATAAGTTTTGATGTTGTATTATTTTCATCATTTTGAGATTTTTTTTGATTTCTCTTTTGATTTCTTCTATGACTCTGTTCATTCAGGATCATGTTGCTCAGTCTCCATATATTTACATATATCCCCACGATTCTTGAATTGTTAATTTCCAGCTTCATACCATGGTAGTCAGAAAAGATACATAGTTTGATTTATTTTTTGGATCTGATGAAACTTGATTATAGCCTACAATATGTTCTCTTCTAGAGAAAAGTTCTATGCACTGGTGAGAAGAATGTGTAATCTGTAAGTGTAGGATGAAAAATTCTCTAGATATCAGTTAGGTCTATTTGGTTCATAATGTTGATTAACTCTGTTGTTTATGTGTTTTCTTTCTCATTGATCAGACCATTGAAGAAAATATTGAAGTCCCATATTACTATCATATTGGAGTCTGTGTCTTCTTTTATATTGATTAATATTTGTGGTAAATAGCCAAGCAAGCTGGCATTAAGTACATATACATTTATTTATTGAGTTGACCCTTAATAATTAAGTGATTCCCTTCTTTATTTTATCTTCAGTCATTACTGAGAGCTTTTCCTAGTATATTATTCTGGGTTGACAGTTTCTTTTTCCTCTTAAGCCTTGGATTATGTCTCTCCATTCTCTTCTAGATGCAGTGTTTCTGATGAGAAATCAGCTGTAAGTCTAAATTGAGATTATTTGAAAGTAATCTGGTATTTCTCTTGTACACATTTTAGAATCTTTTCTTTATGTTTTACTGTAGAAAGTTTGACTATAATGTGTCACGGTGAAGATTTTTCTTGTCATATCTAATTAGGAGTTCTATGTGGTTCCTGTACTTGAATGCCCCTTCCTTTCTCTAAACTGGTAAAGTTTTTCTATGATTTTTTCACTAAATAGGCATTCTAGTCCATCTCCTCTTTCCAGAGCTTCAGGAACTCTGAAGACCTGTATGTTGGGTCATTTGATAGTTCCCTGTAAATCTCAAAACTGTTTTCAATTTTTTTCTTGTTTTTTTTTTTTTTGTTTGTTTTTGTTTGTTGTTTTGTTTTGTTTTTTGGTCTGACTGAAAGATTTCCAAATATTTGTCTTCTAGTTGGATATTATTTCTTCTGACTCACCAAGTCTGTTGTTAAGGCTTTCCACCACATTTTTCACTTGACCTATTGAATTCTTCATTTTGAATATTTCTGTTTGATTTCTCTTTAAAATCTCAATTTTATGAGAAAAATTTTCATTCATGTCATGTATGGCTTTTTAGTTCATGGATTTGTTTTTGACTGCTTTTGAGTAATCCAATGATTAATCTTTTGAATTCTGTTTCTAGCATTTCATCAATTTCTTCATCTTCACATTGTAATATTGAAATGTTGTGTTCCTTTGGGGAAGAGGGTCATGGTGTCTTCCATTTTCCTTGTTTCTTAAGTCTCTGCATTTATTTTTAGGCATTTGTGGAATTACCTGTTGCTTTTTTTCTGCTGATGACCTTTATTATTGAACTGTGCCTCTGTGGCTTAGTGGAATGTCTGCACTTTCCATGAATACCTAGAAGTGTGTCCCTGGTGTGGTCAGGGTGCTCTGGTCCATGCTTCAGGATGAGGCAAGTAGCTAGAGTAATATTCAAGTTGGGCATGTTAGAGCTCCTCTTGTATACAAAGGAGTAGGATGGTCACTTCTGTTTGTGTGATCACCCCTCACCTTCCCTCCTCCAAACTGAGCAACACCCAGTTTTTAGACCCCAGAGGGCTCAAGATTCATCCATGCTGCTGTAGGAACCACACAAAGGATCTATGCAGTCCTCACCGCGAGCAAGGTTCCCACTGCAATGACTTGCCCCTGGCAACCAGGAAGCTCTGAGCATGTGGAACCTCATCCAGTGATTCTCCAGAGAACCAGCTACATCTGCACCCTCTCTTGTGGCCACCAATTTTCCACTGTCTGAGCATACAAGGCTCCCACAGCACTGGGTACAGAGGTCCGACTCTGCCCTGCCAGCCTGTCCAGTCAACAGAGAGGCAGATGTTCTCTAAGCCAATTGAACCTCAGATATATTGGGAGGCTGGGCACCTCACAGTCCTATGTGGGTGCCCAGTCACCTGTCAATCCCCCCATCCATGGTCAAAGTCAGTGGAGACTGCAGATTTTTACCTTCACTACCAAGAAGATGGCATTCTGCCTGAACCAGTTGCTGTGCTTGCACAAAGGCTTTTACAGCTGCTGCCAAGCCAAAAATCCCACCTACCCTTTCTCAGCTTGGAAGTGGATGCTGTTGTGGGGAGGATGGGGTGAGATAAACATGCCCATTTTACTTCCACTAAATCCGTGGGTTACTACTAGTAACCGCTAGCCCCTAGAGCTCCATTCTGAACTCACACCACAGTCACACCATAATCTCCTTCAACATATATCAGCACAGATTGCTGCAGTCTGGTCTCACATCTGTCTCCAAGCTACCACCCACGTCAGCTCTCAGCTACTGAAGCTGTGTGCTGTGTCTAAAAAAAAGCCTTAATAAGTTACATATAAAATTTCATAAAGGCTATCTTAACTCTTAGTCCCCAACCTTGGGACTTCCAGCTGGAACCCTAGAACTCTGAAATAATGAGACTAGAATTGACATCATTTTCCATTATCTGAAATCCGTCATCAGGTTAGTTGTAGAGCCAAAACTTCTGTTGTGCTTTTATAACGCCTAAAAGATTTAAACCCCACACCCCTCCTCTGTGGCTACAGTTTCCTGAAAAAGAAAAGAGAAGAGAAGAGAAAAGAAGAGAAGAGAAGAGAAGAGAAGAGAAGAGAAGAGAAGAGAAGAGAAGAGAAAAGAAAAGAAAAGAAAAGAAAAGAAAAGAAAAGAAAAGAAAAGAAAAGAAAAGAAAAGAAAAGAAAAGAAAAGAGGCAGTTTAAACTTTTTGTCTCTCTTTGATTTGTGGCATGTTAACTCCACTCCTTTGCTGGGAAGAGGGAGGAAGAAGGCCAGCTGTCACTCAGCCTGGGATAGTGACTCACAAAAATTCTCCCAGATGTAAGTTAACAATATCCAGTGGGCTTGTCACCCATGGCACATTGACCCCTGGCCCATGGTCACCCTTGGGAGCTGCCTTAAAGCTGCCTGAATATGTGTTTGCTTCTGAGATAGTTCCAAGTAGCTGACTGTTGACTAGGCATCATTGGCCTAAGGTGTTTTTTGGGTAGAAAAAAACGAGGCTCAAATTCAATCTAAAAACTAAATAGAAGTATTTGATAAATAACAATCTCATGCATAAAAATCCCAAGCTAATGGTTCTCATGCTAATTTGGTTCCTTGGATTTAAAGGAACTTCTCCCTCTTGAATCTAGGAAGATCACTGTTTCTTTAAAAGAAAAAAAAAATCAAACTCCCAAATCTTTGGATTTTGATATTTCCAGTTAGGACCCCGAAAATGTCCAAAATCTCTCATCTTGTAGAGACAGCAACTAATTACAGTATTTGGATTATATTAAAAGTACTGTCAGGATGTAAAGTATAAGTTATAATAATACAAAATGGGGGCCTGCACTGTGGTATGGCAGGTAAAGCCACCGCCTGCAGTGCTGGAATCCCATATGAGTCCCGGCTGCTCCACTTCCAATCCAGCTCCCTCCTATGGCATGGGAAAGCAATAAAAGATGGTCCAAGTCCTTGGGCTGTGCACCTGCGTGGGAATACCTGGAGGAAATTCCGTGCTCCTGGCTTCGGAGTGGTGCAGCTCCAGCCCTTGTGGCCAATTGAGGAGTGAACCTTAAGATGGAAGACTTCTCTCTCTGCCACTCTTTCTCTCTGTGTAACTCTGACTTTCAAATAAATAAAATAAATCTTTAAAAAATATAAAGTGTTACTGATACAAATATTCAAACTTTTAATCTTGTTATGATATTATTTGTCATGATGGTTATCTTAATTTAAAAAAAAAAAGAGCCCATAGGCCTAAAAGAGACAAATGTTTATAAGATCCTACAGGTGCTTTCAAAAATACTGTGTAAACAGTGCCTCTTCTTGTTGATTAATGAGTTTTATAATTGTAACCACAGCTAAATCAAATCTTTTGTCATCCACAGTTTAGTATTCTCCTCTAAGATCACTTACAATCAGATTCATAAAAAGGACTCTAACGAATGTTCTTAAATGTAGGTTCTCACCAACTCTAAGATTAGTGTGCAATAAAAGAGATTTCAATACTCTAAAAAAATAGAAAAACTGACTGCTCAAAATAGTCAAAACATTGTTGATTCTATGTTTAAATGTTTCCTTTTCTTGGTTCCTAAGGACTTTTGTCCTGTGATTTATATTATATTCAGTAATTTGGTACAGCTCTGTAAAGAGATAAAGCTAAACTCTAACCATGAACTTCAAGTTCCAAAGTTGGTAAATGTAAATGATAAATATTTCCAAATACATGTACACTGTACACTTGTCTTAAAATTTACCAAAGGTGTTGGGCTTTTAATAAATGTTTTTATAAGTTATTGGTGTTCAACAGGTAAAATTGCTTTTAAGTCTTACTTGGCATAAAGTTACTGAGGGTAAACAATCGAGGATGCCTTAGATAAAATTATACTAATGACTTAAAAATTATAGACTGAGTAAGGTGATCATCATGTTTTGATATTACCTAAAAAGACATAACTCCTCACAGAATTGTCTTATCTCACAGAAAACTAAAAACCACAACACTGTCAAAACATGCCTATGACTACAGACTTCCAGCTCAGGCCACTAAAGATTGAAGATGAGGCTGAGCAACCCGTTGGCTAACATCCTAAAGCCTGCCTCCATGGTCTACTTTAACAGAGACCAAGAGGTAGAGAAGTGAGTTAGGGGATAACACAGTGTAGGGATAGGTAGCAGGTCAATTAATAACAGCGTTCCATAGTGATCTGCTATCAAGGGGATCCAACAAGGCCAGTTGACTCCCAAGTGGCATTGGGCTTTGATATGGAAAGCCAGAGCTTTAGGCAAATAGCCATCATGAAAAAGGCCAGCCTCTGAAGTGTCCTATGGGCTAGGCCAAGTGCTGGGTCACTAAAAACAGCACTGCCCCAAAAATTGAAGGACTCCCAGTTAAGAGCTGCAGAGACTGTTGGCCTCCCTTTCAAGCTCAAAGGCCCTTCTTTCTGCCCAGTTTCCAAAATAACCACTGCCATGGCGGGGGGCGGGGCGGGGGGCAGTGAGAGCAGAGGCAGCCTAGGTCAGTAATATTATAGGCAGGACTGCAAATTTCCTTTCAGAGTTGCCACCTATTCTATACTAACCTCTCCTCCCAGATCAGTCAGGTAGTGGGAGTCAACAGGGTGTCTTCCCTAAGGAAGTTCACACCTTCTTTATAATATCTCTTCTAGTACCCCACATGAAAAATAATAACTAGGTCTGGGTCTCATATATATCCAGCCAGACTCCTTTACAAAGTCATAAAGGTGAGAAAAAATATCTTCTGTTGTACAACATACTGTTCCATCAAGAGACGCACATCAGCCAGAAAGGCCTGAAATCCACCCTGGGCTGACACTTTTATAGCCCTAGACTCTCCAGCATAGCCCAAGCACTATATAAAGCATATAAGTTAAGGTTGTCAAGGAGGTACCCGGGATCCACCACAGCTTCACAGTCTGACCTAGCTGTACCATGCAATTTAACCATCCAAAACAAGTGAATCACACTATGAGAGATCCTCAAGAACAATAGTCCCGCTTTGGACACCCCGGAAGCTGACTGATCTACAGATGGCAGAAGCTTGAGAAACTGACAGTCCTACAACCTATAAGGTCAATAATTTATTCTTAATTCTTATAACCATAACTATGTTTTCATCTGAGCCTGTTTAATTTGGCTGTGTCTGCCTCCCTTGGTACTAAGGACCATCATTAGCATTATTGAGGCCATAATTTTAAAAAAAGTATGGCTACAAATGTCATGATGTTATAGAAAATGCTCTTTGGCTCTACACAAGGTGCATGCATTAAAGTGGAAAATGTGGCAGAGACCAATCCCAAAGCAAAAGAAAAAGAAAAGTTGCCTGTTCAAGGGTATATAACAGAATGCCCTGCTGTGATTGGGGCTCAGCTTTGGGACACAGGTCTCCTGAGTCTGTGCTGGAGGAAAAATAAATGTTGTGTCCTGCTGAAAGCCTCACTGTCCCTTCTCTCTGTTGCAGAATGCCACTGCAACACAAGATAGCCTGAACTCATATTTGCCTCATGACTGCCATAGGCATGCTGATCTGACCTGGTGAAGCATCCTAGAAGAGAGAGTCATCCCTTCAAGCTTTTCTCCTGATTTGGCAATCCCAGATGCACAGTTCTATGGCTTTCAATGCCAGAGTACTAGATCATACCACAGCCTGCTGAGATCAGCCCAACATGGGGTAGGAAAAAAAGCCCACACTGCAACTGCATTTGTCTGTCTGCTGTGCAGATGGACTCACAGGCCAAGACCATTGTACCTAACTCCAAGCAATATTTTTGAAGGGTAAGTCCATTTACAAGGGCCATAAGACTCCTCTAGTCACTGGAGCAGATACAGAGAACTCACTTATATGTAATGGCCTGGGGACAGGCACCATTAGTATTTGCCAAATACTAAGATTTACCAAGACAGCACTGAGTCATAAGATACAGTCCTGTAATATCTTGATGAATGCCTATATTCAGGGAAAGCTGACAATATAAGCTGAGTTTTTACTGGGTCTCAAAGTCACAAGGTCATTTATAATCTCAGTGGTGCACATTAGACCCTTATAAAGTGATTGATACCAAAATGACTCCCATGGGGGTACATGTCTCTGCCTGATACTGTGGCAAGTCTAGACTCCATCTACAGGTATTCACCTAGGAAATGGGGCTGCTAGTGTCACCACGGTGTTTAGTTTTTAAGCCTGACACTGAGTCCCAAGACATAGTCCTGCAGTTGCTTGTTAACTGCTAGAGGTTGAGTGAGGGATTTTAGAGGCAGTCCCTTGGTCAACTGCCCAAGGAGAAATCAAAGACTCAGTTTGTAGGTATAGGCCAGATGAAGGAATTGTGGTGCCATGGTTGCACTGGTTTTGACCGTGGTGGGCCTGGTACTGGAGTCTAATAACCAAATTATTTCACTCCCACTCTTCCAAGCAGAAGTCGGAGCATCCCTTTCCATGTTGCAGAACTTGGAATTGGGGAAAGGACAGTATGGGCAACCTTTTTTTGGTTTATTCAATGCTTCCTTTCTTATTGTCATACTAAAGTCATGCATTGCAGAGTGAAACCTGACTTCAGTAGGTTAAGTGCATGTGAGTTGGGGTGTGTGAATTATCAAATTAGGGTCTCTGTGGGAAGATGTTCATCTGAATATATTTTTCAGCCACCACCTTGTCCTGCATCCACCCCTTTTTTTCTTAAATAAGATTTATTCTACTTATAGACGTACTAAAATTAGGAAAACATAAAACTTCAGCAATATGTAACTCTTGATATTTTTAGTCATTTTCTTGTAAATTCCAGCTACATTTTAAAAATATATATTTAAAACAATTTCCATGAATATCTTAGCATTAAAAACAATGGCTGAGGGATCAGTATTAAGGTGTAGTAGGTTAAACTGACACCTTCTATGCCAACATCCAATATTGGCACCTGTTCAATTACCAGCTGCTCCTCTTCCAATCTAATTTCCTGCTAATGGCCTGTGAATGCAGCCAAAGATGGCACATGTAATTGGGTCACCGCGCCCAGGTGGGAGACAGGGATGAAGTTCCTAGCTCTTGGCTTTGGCCTGGCCCATCCCTGGCCATTTGAAGAGTGAACCAGCAGTTGGATGATTTTCTCTCTCTCCCCTGCCTTTCTCTCTGTAACCCTGTCTTTCAAACAAGTAAACAATTTAAAAAAATGACTGAAATCCCTGAGGATACAAAAACACTAAGTGAAATGAAAAGTACAGGGAGGAGAACAAAAGAACCAAGTAAACATTTACAAACATGCCGAGAACCAAAATGTGTCTGACACCACCAGATACTGGCCTAGTTAAATTATTTAAAAATAGGTACACGGTGCATAGATGGACAGACAAATAGGATCTAGTTTTCAATGGTTCAATGTTTGGTCTCAGGACCTTAGAAAGTCTATCAGTTTGCTTCTATTGCCAGCACACACATAAATGCTATTAAATGCTTAATATTTAAGGATCTCCTGACACTGACTTCATTACTCTCTGCAGTTCATTCATGTGGAAACAGTTTCCATGCAACTCACCCACAAATCTACATAGATATGAAGTGGATGAAAATGGTAGATCTCAACTAGATTACAGATATAAAATGCCGACTTCCTTTTAGTATCTTGCTTGTCAGGGTCTAAATTTTCATATTTGAAAAAAATAGATAGTAATAATTATGTTTTATTATTAATGTAATATTAAGAATGAATAACTTAAAGGGATTGAAAACAGAATCTATTCTTTAATAAGTGCTCAGTATTTATTAGAAAATAAAAATTCACAAACCCTCCAGTCCTATTTAGGACTTTTATTTCTTTAGATTCCTCTTGATCTTTTGTTGTAGGATATTTTTGATGCTATATTCTTCAAAATAATGAGCTCCCTGAGGAAGGATCAATTACTCAGTTATCCAAAATTCCTCATGTATTCCACCCCAGAAGATACAGGTGGTTGATGATCAGTAATTATTATTATTTATTAAGCTAAAGATCTGTAATGATGACAAGTAATATTTAATTCAGAGTATGCAACTACTATTTTTTTTCAGTAAATATAAGCTCTTGAGAATAGTGTTATATATCTCAAATCCAACTTTTCTTTCAGCTAATAATTTGATAGGCCCCCAAAATATTTGATTTGATAAGCCCAAATTATAAAAGTGAATTGCCACACATCTATAGCTTTTGTTGGTAAGGATACAGTAAGCCCAAATTAATTGAGATAGTTTGTTGCTCACAAACCAATATGAGACGTGAGCTTTATGTTCTGTGGTTCCCTTTGCTACCCACAAACCACTGATATGATACTGAAATGACCTTGGGGGTCCCAGTTGACACTGAAATTACCCAATGTGACTGTTTCATAGCTGAGGAACACTAAGCTTTTGAGGGGGCCATTGACAAACTTATCTTATATTTGCTTGAAGGAAGACATTGTCCGTATTACCTGGAGTATAAGCAAATCCCTACAGAGAAGACAGAGTCTTTACCACTCTAGAATGTAAATAAATCTGTTTCTGATGTGGAGAGAGAGACAACATGCCTATCAGTTCTCTTTATTCAGAAAATGTTCAGAAACACCATTATTATCTCCTGATATCCACAGTTAGAGATTTTAGAAAAAAAAATTTCTAAGCCACTCCAAATAAATAAAAATTAAAAAATTTTCAATGACCAAGTAAGTGATCCCACATAGGTTTCTGGAGTGTTATAGGCTTGTTTGCAGCCGTTTATAGTATACATTCAAAAATGTTATAATTTAGCCATAGAACTGAGCACTATTGACATCTACAAAAAGGATAGAATTCAAGTTAAGCACCACATCTGACTATGAGTTCATGAGTCAGTTACTTCACTTTATTAGATACAATTTCCTATTATTGTGCCTTACATTTTATTTATTTTTTTCTTTCACAAGCACTCTATAAATGTGATCCATAACCCCATCTAGTAGATTAAAAGAACAAAGAAACAAATGCATAAATACTAGGATCAACATAGGTTATAAAAACTACTTAAAATTATGTAGCTGGTCAAGGGTAAAAACTCAAGTACCGTCTTCCCTGGATCTTATGTGTATGTCAGGCTACTTTTCCCTGGGGAGTTTATATTTGGTTAAGTTATTGCATTAGTTTATTAAATACTTTTGCAGAAAATACTGGAATTTTAAGTAAAAGGGAAAGAAGAACTCAAAAGACTCACAACTTTCAATAGAATGTTCAACAAGAGTATTATGTGAAGTTGAAGTGGGAAGATTGAATTTGAACTGAATTTTTGAGAGTTTTAGGCTACTTCCCTCATGCTCTAAGTATTTTCAGGGATGATTTTGGGTGAAACATTGCATTTACAAACACAAATTGCACAATGGTTTTAGCAAAACCAGTGCTCAAAACTTAGAGAAAACAAGATACATTGCTTTTATGTACATGTACAACAGACTTCATGCTAGCTGTGTTATAAGGTCCTCAGGGAAACAAAAGACAGAATCAAAGTGTTAGTGTTTTAGTGAGTAGGGCAAGATCAACCTACTCTAAGATAGCTATACTGGTGATAATAATAATATAAACAATCTCACAATAAAGAGAATCAAAATTAAATAGCAACCATTGCTATAATTAAATGTGTTTAATTATAATATTCTACCTACAAATAAATAAAATGAACCATAAGCTGGAGGGGAATATCCTATTTACATAGCATTAATCATAACTTCAAGTTTAAACCATCTAAGATTGACATGCTGTCAGTGATTTTTTTACAAAGAAATGTTTAGCTGTCCAATCGATTTAAATGCCTGTCAGCGTCAAGATATCTTGGTTTCATTAGGTGTATTTTTATCACTCTAAATACCTGATTTATATTGAGTATTCTATGGATGATGTTCATTTTTAAAACTTTTAAATCATTTCTGGTGTATGAATTATTCTGAATTTACTTTTAGTAAATACATATGTTAATAAAGAACAGAGTCATATATTTCCACAAGTTTTCAAAAAAAAAAAAAAACCCAGAGAGAAAGATACAGTCACACTGAAGTTGGAAGAGTGATATGATATAGATCCAGAATGAATAATTTTCCTTTTGGCACAAAGACATATATTATATATATGCCTCCATGGCCAATGAGGAGACTCAATTACTTTCTTCATAATATTTTTCCTTAACAGGAAGAAATGAAGGAAAAGAGAGGAAAAATTAATTCATATTTAGAGTCTTGAATGACAAAGGTTGGAAACAAATGCAACAATTCAGAATTATCTTACTTGAGTTTAAAAATGCAGTAATGATATTAGTTCTCACACTATTACTTTTTTGTAATATGCCAAGCACTTTGTTAAGTGCTGCTTTTTATGGATTATCTTACTTATTCTTCACAAGAATCCTATGAAATACTAAATAATAATAATATAAATAATAATAAATAATAAATAATAATAAATAAATAATAAAAAATTAATAATAATAATAATTATTATTAATAATAATCCTATTAATACTTCCTTTTTTTATAGAAGAGTAAAATGAGATTTGGCACATTCAAGCAACTTATTCCAGGCCGCATAGCTAGTAAAAAAAAAGCAAATAAATGAACAATAGATTCATGATTTGGAACCAGATATGTCTGAGTCAACAATCTGTGCTTGTAAACAATGCAACATTTCCTCCTTGAAGAATCAAAATCCTGAGATTAGCAAATATAAAAATACACTAACATGTAAGTTAATGCTTTTACATTATGCTAAAGCTAAACAAAAAGACCTTCTATGACCTAAAATCTTTATATATGTATATGTCTAAAACATATACATATGTAAATGTGCTGATATAATGCACATTTTTTAAAGATTAATTTATTTATTTGAGAGCAAATTTACAAAAACAGCAGAGACACAGAGAGAGAGAGAAGTCTTCTTCTGCTGGTTCACTCCCCAAATGACTACAGTGACCAGTGCTGGGCCAATCCTTAGCCAGGAGCCAGGAGCTTCTGGGTCTCCCACATGGGTGCAGGGGCCCAAGGATTTGAGCCATCTTCTACTGCTTTTCCAGGCCATAGCAGAGTGATGGACTGGAAATAGAACAGCTGGAACTTAAAATGGCGCCCATATGGGATGACAGCACTACAGGCGGTGGCTTTACCCACTATGCCACAGCATTGCCCTGACTAAAATCTTATTGATACAGACATATAATGCATCATGCCACAAACACAGTTTATTGTGGTTTACTATCCACAGAGACATTCAGATATGCACATTTTACCTCTCTCTTGCTAAGCATGTTTGGGTGGGCCTGAAAATTAAAAAGATATAAAACATGTCAAGAGAAGAAAAGCACATATACGATAAATAAAAGTTTTACATGGCATGGGGTCCTTTATAAACACCCAAAGGTACATCTAGAGTTGAACACTATGTATATACTGAACTAGACAACTAGTAAATTGTGAAACTGTGACAAGGCAAAAGGGCTAGCACTAGGGTAAATAACTAGGTGGAGTGTTAGCCAAGAAGCAGAGTTAATCTAACCACACGTGTGTAGGTTTCTCTCACCTCAAATCCACACTCTTTTAGATAAGAATCATATTTTCCTTTTGGTGTAGGAAAAGCACTTCTTAACTGGCAATTTCATATCCTCGTTTTAGGAAACCAAATAAAAGAGTGATCTCCTAGCTGTTGTTTCTCTTGTACCTTTACTCAAAGTAGTTAATATGCAAGAGTGTCATGTTTTAGGATGGCATGTTCATAATTCTTTCAATACTCTTTAGATGGAAGACAGTCTCACGTTTCTGCTTATCTCAGTCATTCAGAAGTCTAATTCTCTCCATTATCCCATAAGACTCAGTTTCTCATCCCTATATGTTTCTGTAGATTTCCCACAGATACAATTCCTATGCTTTCACTGGGACTTTGTAGTCTTCTGCTCTGTAGGTAATAATTTTATTGTTACACTCTGAGAATATGTTATTTTTGTCTCCTTTTTACTGAAATAGGATCAATCCTGTAGGTCACTATTTTTTCTGTTGTGTTTTCAACGTGATGTTTATTTAAATTTCCTTAAATTGTGTACCTTACAACTGGAACATAGGTTTGTGCTATATTTCTCTTTCTAAGCTTACACTTGTTCTCTCCCCTCCACACATTAATATATACAAATATCTATGTATAAATAATTAAATATTTATATGCAAATACACACAATATCATTCTATTTGTTGCTGTCATTTGCTGATTTTTGGTCACTACCCACTAACTTTTTTAAAAGTATGTATATTTCACATAGATAAATCACCCAACATTCTCATTATTGACTTCATTTCCTGTTACCATTTTTAAAATCAATCTCTGCAACTTGTCCTCATATTCAAACATTTTATTTTGCCGACCTTCTATGACCATTTACCAATTGTTTTTTTCTGTTCTTCAAATTCTTTGGATTTTCTGATTAGAATATATTAAAATCAAGTGCTTCTGTAAACCAACACACACCATGTATATATTTCCTTGAGAGATTTTTCAAATTCTCTGAAATTAAAACCTTGTAATGAAGAAAAATTAGAGATACATAGTACCGCATTTTCACAATATATTTGACCCAAGACTCCCTCTTTTAAAGTATCTATTGAATTCACTTACCTCTTAGATGGTGATCACGGTATAAGTCACAAGTAGAACAACTTTTAAGCAACCAGAACTTTGGATGTTGCTTTTATTATATTTTGAATATACTACATCAATTCTTTTCATCTGAAATTTACTTTTTTCAATTAAAAATGACAAAAATTTTGGGTTCAGCTTCAACTGAATAAAAAAATCATGACAAGATATAAAAATAATAAATAATAAAAAATAAAAAATTAAGACAAAAGAATTCAAAGCTTTCCTTGTCTCCATCGAGAATTGAGACCATGAAGTGATCTACCACACCAAAACATAGAGAAATATACAAATGCTGAGAATCACAGATGATATCAGCTAACCTGAAACAGAAGTCATGGGATCTATAAACTGGTATGAATATTTAAATCCTAATTCTGATGAATCCAGAGTGTCCAAGTGTGAACTAGTAGGAGACAAAAAACCTTGGAGATTTTTTTCATTCACTCAGGATCCAGAAATATGAAAGACCCCTTGAGAATCTGAAAGAGGAAGAGAAAGAATAATCCCAATGAAATACACCCAAAAAAGTATTCTCCATAAGAAGGACTTTCTCTTCAGGGGTAAATGTTTGATGGGGTCATCCCACCTGGGGAACAGTGTCCCTTTCACTCTTGCAACCTACAGCCTTCTGATCTTGAGGTGAAGAAAAACCTGTGAAACCAAATTAACACATTTGAAGATAACACCCATGAGAAGTGGACCAATAAAAGATTGAGTTTTAATCAGAAGATTATAGGACACATCTCCTTCTTCAACACCACAACAACAGAGCTCCAGTTCAATCAAATTGAATTGTAGTTCAAATAGCTGTAGGGCCCAGAATCAATTTAAAAGGAAGATCTTAAGGAAAAGCAAAGACTCACGAAGAGACAAAAAAAGATGCTTGAGAATCTGAAGCCTCTGGCACCCAGGGCTACAACAAGATTAACATAAAACTTTCTCTTTTTTTTGCCTTTATTTCTTTTAATTTTATTTTTTAACTTTTATGTAATGAATATAAATTTCCAAAGTACAGCTTATGGATTACAATGGCTTTTTCTCCCCCCATAACTTCCGTCCCACCCACAAACCCCCACTCTCCTGCTGCCATTCACATCAAGATTCATTTTCAATTATCTTTATATACAGAAGATCAATTTAATATATATTAAGTAAAGATTTCAACAGTTTGCACCCACATAGAAACACAAGGTGAAAAATACTGTTTGAGTACTAGTTATAGCATTAAATCACAATGTACAGCACATTAAGGACAGAGATCCTACATGAGGTGTAAGTGCACAGTGACTCCTGTTGTTGACTTAACAAATTGACACTCTTGTTTATGGCATCAGTAATCACCCTAGGCTCTTGTCATGAGTTGCCATGGCTATGGAAGCCTTTTGAGTTCACTGACTCTGATCATATTTAGACAAGGCCATGGTCAAAGTGGAAGTTCTCTCCTCCCTTCAGAGAAAGGTGCCTCCTTCTTTGATGACTTTCTGCTGGGATCTCACTCACAGAGATCTTTCATTGAGGTCATTTTATTTATTTTTTTTTCACCAGAGTGTCTTGGCTTTCCATGCCTGAAATGCTCTCATGGGCTTTTCAGCCAGATCTGCGTGCCTTAAGGCTTAAGGGCTGATTCTGAGGCCAGAGTGCTGTTTAGGACACCCACCATGCTATGAGTCTGCTGTGTATCCCATATCCCATGTTGGATCGTTCTCTCCTTTTTTTATTCTGTTAGTTTGTAATTGCAGACATTAGTCTTGTTTATGTGATCCCTTTGACTATTATTCCTATCATTATGATCAATTGTGAACAGAAATTGATCACTTGGGCTAGTGAGATGGCATAGGTACATGCCACCTTGATGGGATTGAATTGGAATCTCCTGGTATGTTTCTAACTCTACTGCTTGGGGCAAGTCAGCTTGAGCATGTCCCAAATTGTACATCTCTTCCCTCTCTTATTCCCACTCCTATATTTAACAGGCATCACTTTTCAGTTAATTTTCAACACTTAAGAATAACTGTGGGCCGGCGCCGCGGCTCACTAGGCTAATCCTCCGCCAAGCGGCGCTGGCACACCAGGTTCTAGTCCCGGTCGGGGCACCGGATTCTGTCCCGGTTGCCCCTCTTCCAGGCCAGCTCTCTGCTGTGGCCAGGGAGTGCAGTGGAGGATGGCCCAGGTGCTTGGGCCCTGCACCCCATGGGAGACCAGGAGAAGCACCTGGCTCCAGCCATCGGATCAGCGTGGTGTGCCGGCCATAGCGCGCTGGCCGCGGCAGCCACTGGAGGGTGAACCAACGGCAAAGGAAGACCTTTCTCTCTCTCTCTCTCTCTCTCTCTCACTGTCCACTCTGCCTGTCAAAAAAAAAAAAAAAAAAAAAAAGAATAACTGTGTATTAACTACAGAATTCAACCAATAGTATTAAATAGAACAAACAAAAAAATACTAAGAGTCATAACCTATTAAGTTGTTCATCAACAGTCAGGGCAAGGGCTGATCAAGTCACCGTTTCTCATAGTGTCCATTTCACTTTAACAGGTTTCCTTTTTGGTGCTCCGTTAATGTCTCTGATCAGGGAGAACATATGATATTTGTCCCTTTGGGACTGGCTTAATTCAATCAACATAATGTATTCCAGATTCCTCCATCCTGTTGCAAATGACCGGATTTCATTGTTTTTGACTGCTGTGTAGTAAGCTGGGTTGCTTCCAGGCCTTAGCTATTGTGAATTGAGCTGCAATAAACATTAAGGTGCAGACTGCTTTTTTGTTCGCCAATTTAAATTTCTTTGGGTAAATTCCAAGGAGTGGGATGGCTGGGTTGTATGGTAGGGTTACATTCAGGTTTCTGGGGAATCTCCAAACTGACTTCCATAGTGGCTTAACCAGTTTGCATTCCCACCAACAGTGGGTTAGTGTCCCTTTTTTTCCACATCCTCACCAGCATCTGTTGTTGGTAGATTTCTGTATGTGAGCCATTGTAATTGGGGTGAGGTGAAACCTCATTGTGGTTTTGATTTGCATTTCCCTGATTGCTAATGACCTTGAACATTTTTTCATGGGTCTGTTGGCCATTTGGATTTCGTCTTTTGAAAAATGTCTATTGAGGTCCTTGGCCCATCTCTTAAGTGGGTTGTTTGTTTTGTTGTTGTGGAGTTTCTTGATCTCATTGTAGATTCTGGTTATTAACCCTTTATCTGTTGCATAGTTTGCAAATAATTTTTCCCATTCTGTTGATTGCCTCTTCACTCTGCTGACTGTTTCTTTTGCAGTACAGAAACTTCTCAATTTGATGCAATCCCAATAGTTGATTTTGGCTTTGACTGACTGCACCTCCAGGGACTTTTCTGGGAAGTCTTTGCCGGTGTCCATATCTTGCAGGGTTTCTCCAATGTTCTCTAATACTTTGATGGTGTCGGGTCATAGATTTTGGTCTTTAATCCATGTTGAGTGGATTTTCGTTTAAAGTGTAATGTAGTGGTCTTGCTTCATGCTTCTGCACGTGGAAATCCAGTTTTCCAGGCACCATTTATTGAACAGACTGTCCTTGCTCCAGCAATTGGTTTTAGATCCTTGATCAAATATAAGTTGGCTGTAGATGTTTGGGTTGATTTCTACTGTTTTTATTCAGTTCTATTGGTCTATCCATCTGCTTCTGTACCAGTACCATGCTGTTTTGATTACAACTGCCCTGTAGTATGTCCTGAAACCTGGTATTGTTATGCCTCCAGCTTTGTTGTTGTTGTACAAAATTGCTTTAGCTATTCAAGGTCTCCTGCATCTCCATATGAATTTCAGCATCATTTTTCCAGATCTGAGAAAAAGGTCTTTTGGTATCTTGATTGGTATCGCATTGAATCTATAAATTGCTTTTGGGAGAATGGACATTTTGATGATGTTGATTCTTCCAATCCATGAGCATGGAATATTTTTCCATTTCTTGGTATCCTCTTCTATTTCTTTCTTTAAGGCTTTGTAATTTTCATCGTAGAGATCTTTAACGTCTTTAGTTAAGTTTATTCCAAGGTATTTGATTGTTTTTGTAGCTATTGTGAATGGGATTGATCTTAGATGTTCTTCCTCAGCCGTGGAATTGCCTGTGTATAAAGGCTGCTGATTTTTGTGCATTGATTTTATACCCTGCTACTTTGCCAAACTCTTCTATGAGTTCCAATAGTCTCTTAGTAGAGTTCTTTGGATCCCCTAAATAAAGAATCATATCATCTGGAAAGATGGATAGTTTGACTTCTTCCTTCCCAATTTAAATCCCTTTAATTTCTTTTTCTTGCCTGATGGCTCTGGCTAAAACTTCCAGAACTATATTGAATTGCAGTGGTGAGACTGTTCATCCCTGTCTGGTACCAGATCTCAGCGGAAATGCTTCCAATTTTTCCCAATTCAATAGGATGCTGGCCATGGGTTTTTCATAAATTGCTTTGATTGCATCGAGGAATGTTCCTTCTATACCCAATTTGCTTAGAGTTTTCATCATGAAAGGGTGTTGTATTTTATCAAATGCTTTCTTGGCATCTATTGAGATAATCATAAGGTTTTTCTTCTGCAGTCTGTTAATGTGGTGTATCACATTGATTGTTTTTCGCACATTAAACCATCCCTGCATAGCAGGGATAAATCCCACTTGGCCTGGTTTGATGATGTTTCTGATGTGCTGTTGTATTCTATTGGCAAGAATTTTATTGAGGATTTTTGGGTCTATGTGCATTGGGATATTGGTCTGTAATTCTCTTTCAGTGCTGCATCTTTCTCTGGCTTAGGGATTATGGTGATGCTGGCTTCATAGAAAGAATTTGGGAGGATTCCCTCTGTTTTGATTGTTCTGAATAGTTTGAGAAGAAATGGAGTTAATTCTTCTTTAAATGTCTGGTAGAATTCAGCAGTGAATCCATCCGGTCCTGGGCTTTTCTTTGTTGAGAGGGCCTTTAGTACTGTTTAATTTCTTTCTCCATTATGGTTCTGTTTAGGTTTTCTATGTCTTCCTGGTTTAATTTAGGTAGATTGCCTGTGTCCATGAATCTATCCATTTCTGATTGGTTTTCCTGTTTGCTGGCATACAAGTCCTTGTAGTAATTTCTGAAGATTCTTTTTATTTCTGTGGTGTCTGTTGTTACATTTCCTTTTTCATCTCTGATTTTATTGATTTGGGTCTTTTCTCTTCTTTTTTAGTTAGTTGAGCCAATGGGGTATCAATTTTATTCTTTTTTTTTTCAAAAAAAAAAAAAAAACCAGCTCTTCACTTGGCTGATTTTTTGTAAATTTTTTGGGATTCAATCCTGTTGATTTCCTTTCTGATTATAATTATTTCTCTTCTCCTACTAGATTTGGGTCTGGTTTGCTGCAGTTTTTCTAGATCCTTGAGATGCATTGAAAGTTCATTTAT
Source organism: Oryctolagus cuniculus (assembly GCF_964237555.1). Classification (NCBI taxonomy): domain Eukaryota; kingdom Metazoa; phylum Chordata; class Mammalia; order Lagomorpha; family Leporidae; genus Oryctolagus; species Oryctolagus cuniculus. The sequence continues at coordinate 26,598,909 of NC_091432.1, read as the reverse complement.
TCGGTGCCTTTCCAATTTCTTTTTTCTTTTTTTTAAATTTTTTGACAGCCAGAGTGGACAGTGAGAGAGAGAGACAGAGAAAAAGGTCTTCCTTTTGCCGTTGGTTCACCCTCCAATGGCTGCTGCGGCCGGCGCTCTGTGGCCGGCACACCGCGCTGATCTGATGGCAGGAGCCAAGTACTTATCCTGGTCTCCCATAGGGAGCAGGGCCCATCCTCCACTGCACTCCCTGGCCACAGCAGAGAGCTGGCCTGGAAGAGGGGCAACCGGGACAGAATCCGGTGCCCCAACCGGGACTAGAACCCGGTGTGCTGGCGCCGCAAAGCGGAGGATTAGCCTAGTGAGCTGTGGCGCCGGCCTTCCAATTTCTTGGTTTAGGCACCTGTTGCTACAAACTTTCCTCTCAACACTGCTTTTGCAGTATCCCATAAGTGTTTTTTATGTTGTTTTGTTATCCTCATTTACTTCCAGAAATTTTTTTATTTCTCTTGATTTCTTCTATGACCCAGTGTTCATTCAGGAGCATGTTAGTCAGTCTCCACGTGTTTGCATACTCTCTAGGGATTCCTGAGTTGCTAATTTCCACCTTCATTCCTTTATGGTCTGAGAAGCTGCATGGTATGATTCTAATTCTTTTAAATTTGCTGAGACTTGCTTTATGGCCTAGTATGTGGCCAATCCTAGTGAAGGTTCCATGCACTGCTGAGAAGAATGTAAAATCTTTAAATGTAAGATTGAAAGTTCTGTAGTTATCTGTTACATCCATTTGGGCAATAGTGTCAATTAAATCTGCTGTTTCCTTGTTGATCTCTCTCCAGTTGTCCTGTCTATTTCCGAGAGTGGAGTATTGAAGTCCCCCAGTACTATTGTATTGGGATCTAAGTCTCCCTTTAAGTCCCTTAACATACCTTTCAAATAAACCAGTGCCCTGAAATTAGGTACATATACATTTATAATAGTTACATCTTCCTGTTGAACATAAAACTTTCCACAGATGGCCTCTTTAAGTCAATTTATTTAACCTAATACATCCTATCTGGCTTTAAAAACTACAAGACCAGGAGAATATGCAGTCTGAAGAGACAAACCCTCAAATAAGATTCATATATGACATCAATTTTGAAATTATGAGAGAAAATTTTATATGATAATCACTGACATATTGAAGTTTCTAAAATAGAAGGTAAATATGAAAGAACAGCTGAATAGTATTAACAGTGATATTGAAACTCTAAAAAGGAATCCAAGGTGAATTCCACAAATAAAAACACTATAAAGAAAATAATAGTGCCTTTGGTGGACTCATCCATAGATGGGGTAGAACCAAGGAAGAAAACAGTCATCTTGAAAAAATGGTAATAGAGGGCTGGTGCCATGGCTCACTTTGTTAATCCTCCACCTGTTGTGCCAGCATCCCTTATGGGTGGTAGGTTCTATCCTGGTTGCTCCTCTTCCAGTCCAGATTTCTGCAGTGGCTCTGGAGGGCAGTGGAAGATGTTCCAAGTGCTTGGGCCCCTGCACCCATATAGGAGACCAGAAAGAAACACCTGGCTCCTGGCTTTGGATCGGCACAGCACCAGCTGTGGCGGCCATTTGGGGAGTGAACCAAAGGAAGGAAGACCTTTCTCTCTGTCTCTCTCTCTCACTATCTATAACTCTACTTGTCAAACAAATCAATTTAAAAAAAAGAAAATATGGCAATAGAAACTTTCTAAAAAGAAATACAAAGAGAGAAAAGAATGCCAAACAAATAAACAACATAACTAGAAATAGTTGAACAGCTTAAAAATGTTTAACATACATGTCCTTATGTACTAACAGAAGTGAGAACAGTTTGGTCAGCTCTTGTGGTGCACTGGATGCGTTCTGAGTTGATGAAAGCGAGCAGGAAGAGACACCTCTCCCTGATGTAAAAATGCTTGGCTATGCAGGCTTCCAAGAAGACCCTGCCTCCCCCATCAACACCAGGTTATGCCATTTCTATCCAGTAGGTTGTGGTGGTAGCGGCCTCAGTGATGGACTCGGTGCAAGTCCTCTGTGGTTTGTGAATGGTGGCAAGGGAAAGAACGCTGGGTGTCTGAGAGAGTGTGACTTTAGCCACAGCGGTAGGGGCTTGGACAGTCCCTGCTGTTGGCATGCAGTGAAGGAAGAAAGGAAGAAGAGGCATTTCTGTAAAAGTGTCGTAAGTTAGCACTTCAAGGGTTCATCCATTCAGACAGCTCACCCTTAGGATTTAAAAAATATCTTGAAAGATATTTTGTACCTGAATCAACATCAGGAACACACCACAGAATGACAACATGCATATGTGGTGCATGTGGGAGACAATTCTGGTTCAGTGCAAACTCTCACCCATACCGGAAGCAATACTATGCAGAGAAACCTTGGGGTGGAAAGCAAGGTCTCCTAGGTGCACAGCTGCAGAGTTTGTGAAGAACTTACCTGTCAAAGAAGTCTTTCATATATGAGGAGGAGCAGATGAAAAATCAGTCTATTTCCAGAGGTCACTAGCAAAAGGCCACCTGTGAAAAATAGGAAGACATCCAAGAGCAGTGAGCCTGGAGAGGCCATTCATGTTGGACACATGCATTGCAAGTGCAACGAATGTGGGAAAACTTTTGGCCACAGGGACCAGGATCCGTATCAGAGAGGCCCTATCAATGCAGCAAAGGTGGGAAAGCCTTCAGTGGAAAAGCCAACCTTACTCAGCTCAAGAGCACCCACACTGGAGAAATGCCTTAAAAGTGTGGTGAGTGTGGAAATCATTTAGCCATCATCCCACCTAATTGTACACCAGAGAGTTCACAACAGAGGAAGGCCCTATAAGTGCTAGGATTGTGGGAAAGTCTCCAGAAACAAATCTACCCTTGTTCAGCATGAGAGTATGTGTACTGGAGAAAATCTTTATGATTGCAGCGATGGTGAAAAGTCCACTGGCCTATAAATGCATCCTTATTAAGCATCAAAGAATTCATACTGAGACAAAGCCTTTGGGCATCGAGAAATTCTTTAGTAGGATCTCTGACTTTATTGCACATCAGACAGTTCACACTGGTGAAAGGTCATATGAGTGCCATGGATGTGGGAATGCCTACAGCTTAATTTCCCACCTCATTCAGTGCCATTAGTTTCATACTGCAGGAAAGCATTAGGAGTGTATTCATTTCAACAGGACTTACCAATCAGATGTTGAACTCCATATGTGTGACCATTCACAGAGAGGGGAATACCGTATGAATGCCAGATACATGGAAAATTTTAGGAATTATGCTGCACCTTCTCACCTGCTCAGGTTCGTTGCTAGTGTAATGTCATTGCCAATACCTCTGATTTAGACTGTTTCAATTCTTTTTTTTTTAACTTTTATTTAATGAATATAAATTTCCAAAGTACAGAATATTGATTACAATGGCTTCGACTGTTTCAATTCTACCAGCTTAGTCAGTCCAACATTTTCAGGGAACACGGGATTTTGTACTTTTTTACCAATCCCATAAACAAATCATGAGACACCTGAGTTCAATAGGAGTCCTCATTTCTTCCTCTCTGACTGGTATAAGTGAGGAACTGATTTGTCTTCAGTCACAAGAACTTGAATTGTGTTCTGCTGACGGCCTGTGGAGAGGTTTCTGAATGGGCATTGTTCTCACTTGAGCCTTCTGATGGATTTTTCCAGCAGCCAATTCAAACAGTCTTGAAAAGTACTTGAAGGGGTCAGAGCTGTGGCATAGCGGGTAAAGCAGCCACCTGCAGTATCAGCATCCCATATGGGCGCCTGTTTGAGTCCCAGCTGCTCCACTTCTGACCCAGCTCTCTGCTATGGCCTAGAAAATCAGTAGAGGATGGCCCAAGTCCTGGGGCTCCTGCACCCATGTGGGAGACCCGGAAGAAGCTCCTGGCTCCTGGCTTCAGATAGGCGCAGCTCCGGCCATTGCAGCCAATTGGGAAGTGAACCAGTGGATGAAAGACCCCTCTCTCTCTCTGCCTCACCTTCTCTCTCTGTGTAACTCTGACTTTCAAATAAAAAATAAATCTTTTTTTTAAATAAGAAAAGTACTTGTATCAAGATACTCTGGTTTATGATAACAAAGACCTTAATAAGACATTTTTAAAAAAGAAAAAGAGAGAATGGAAGAAATATTTGAAGGAATAATGACTAATAATTTTCAAAAATTAATGATAGCAACAAAACACAAATCCAGGACTCTGGGGACACTAATTGAGGTAAATAACATATTTTGCACAGACAAATCATATTCCAACTTCAAATGAAAGTCAAAAAAGGAAAGAAAATGAAAAATTTTACTTAGAGTGGGATATAACAGACTTTGCATCCAGAAATCATACAATCAATAAGTAAGCAGAATAAAATATTTAAAGCATTGAAAAAGATTCTTCAATTCTACAATACTGTTTCAATACAATTACCTTTCAAGGATGATGATGAGGGACTGGTGTATTGGTACAGCAGTTTAAGCCAACCCCTATGATACCGACATACCATACAAACACTTGTTCAAGTTCCAGCTGCTCTACTTGCAAACCAGCTCTCTGCTAATGTGGCTGGGAAAGCAGCAGATGATGATCCAAGTACTTGAACTCCTGCCACTCACATGGGAGACCCACATGGAGTTACAGGTTTCTGGCTTGGGCCTGGCCCACCCTGGGTGCTGTGAGCCTTTGGAGGGTAGAGCAGAAGTTGGAAAATCTGTGTGTGTGTGTGTGTGTGTGTGTGTAATTCTGCTTTTCAATTAAGTAAATAAATCTTTATAAAAAAGATTGATGAGGTAACAGTTTCTAACACAAACAAAAATCAGAGGGGTTTATCTTCAGCAGATATGTTTTGCAAGAAATATTTTTAAGGTTTATTTTATTCATTTTATTTCATTAAAGTTTATTTTATTTATTTGAAAGGCAGAGTTACAGAGAGGAAGAGGCAGAGAGAGAGTTCTTCCATCCTCTGGTTCACTCCCCAGATGAGCACAACGGCTGGAGCTGAACCAATCCAAAGCCAGGAGCCAGGAGGTTCTTCTCAGTCTATCAAGTGGTTGCAGAGGCCCAAGTGTCTGGGTCATCTTCTACTGCTTTCCCAGGCCATAACAGAGAGCTGAATCGGAACCTGAGCAGCCAGGACTCGAACCGGTGCCCATACGTGATACCAGTACTGCAGGCAGTGGCCTTTCCTGCTATGCCACAGCGCCATGCCTAAAATATTTTTAAAAGTCCCTCAAGAAGGAAGAAAATCAAACAATGATAAACTCTAATCTACATGGGGAAAAGAAGATCATCACAGAAAATACATAATAAAAATATGGAGTAAAATAAAATCATCTATCTTTCTTATTTTAAATTGAAATAATAGATAACTATTCAAATTAATAATAACAATAATGGTTGATTATGGAAGATGTACAAGTAAAGTGAATTTTAACAATTTTATAAGAGATGGGAGAAAAGCCGTAGGCATATTATACTGTAAGGGAGCTGTACTACTTGTGAAATGATTTAGTGATGCTTGAAAATAAACTCAAATGAGTTGCAAGTTTTTAATGCAGTCTCTGTAACTATTGCAAAAATTTCTAAAGAAATAAAATCAATATGCCAAAATAGGAACAAAAATTACATCATAAAAATGTTGCTATTACCAGTGAAGGATACTGAAGATTATTTCAAACTGTGAAAATACACCAAATAAAAAAGAGAATGTCAAAATAGATTTTAAAAATTATTATCCAAGAACATGGTTTACAAGAAATTCATGTAAAATGCATAGGTGCAGAGAGGTTAAAATTAAAAGGGTGAAGATAGGTTTCTTATGTCATACTAACCAAAGGAAAACTAGCGTAGCTGTATTAATTCCAGGCCAGGTTCAACAATAGAAAAAAATAATGGAATAAATGGGGCATTGCATAATAATAAATGGGTCAACTCTCTTAGAGGATATAACCATCCTTAATACATATGTATATAACAACAGAGTGCAAAATATCTACAACAATCCCTCGGAAGTGTAAGCAGGACTGGAAAAATTCACCATTATATCCAGATACCTCAAAACCCTTTTCTCATTAGTTGATAGATCAAGTAAGCATGTTTTCAGAAAGAATATAGTTGACTTGAATGTCATTATTAAACAACCATATCTAAATTACATATTGAAATTACTCCTTCCAAAAATAACAGAATATACATCCTTCTCAATATCACACAGGTCACTCATTAAGTTAAGCTATATTCTGGGCCATTCAGCATATTTTAATATATTTAAAACAATAGATATCACAAAACATGTTCTTATGCCACAAAAAAACTAATGTATAAATCTGTAACAAAAATATTATAAATAGAATAAAATATATTGTGATTAACCAACAGAGTTCTAAATAAAACATAGACCAAAGAGAAAGATTCGAGTGAAATTTTAAAAAAATTATATTTGGAACAGGACTAATAGTTCAGATGTTAGTTCAGATGTCCATGTCCAACATTGGAGTACCGGAATTTGATTTATAACTCTGGCTCCAGACTCCATCTTCCTGTTATTACAGACTCTACAGTTATGGTTTAAGAAACTGGGTTCTCTCCACCTACCTGGAGACCAAGATTGAGTTCTTGGCTTTGGCCTCAGTATAGCCCCTGACAATTGCAGACATTAGGGATTTGGAGAGCGAATCAGTGGATGACTCAGCTCTCTCTCTCTCTCTCTCTCTCTCTCTTTATATATAAACAAACTGAAACATGTGGGACATATGGAATACAAAAGCAGAGGGGAAAATGTATCTAAAGACTGAAAAGAGAAAGAGAGATAGCACTTGTGACTTTCTAATTCTCTAGCTCTAGCCCATCATACGAATCAGTTGCACCATTGCCTCTGAGTTTCACAGGTTATCTCACTATTCTGTAAGATTTAACCTCTAAAAGGATATGTGATCATGCATCCCGGTGTAATGTATTCTCCTTGCTACCCTTCAGCCAAACTGACTGCTGAATCCCATCCTATGGTACATTTTTCTGTCATATGTGCTACATGCACCTTGCTTTATTTACTTATCAGTTAAAAAATGGGTGTAGCAAATCCCTCCCCAAATAATCTGTATGCTGAAGGAGGGCCATAACTCTGCTTGCTTCACCACTATATGCCTGTTTTTATTAGTAAATGGTAAGCACATTGTGGTAGCTTATTAAATGGATGTTAAGTACTTAGTGAATGATGTAATTTACTAATGAACATTTGTTTCTTTTTTTGAAATAGAATAAAGTAAAAATAAACTAGTCTTACCTGTGTCTACACGTTTAACTAAGAAAATCAAATCACTTCTCAGCTTTTTGGCTAAGATCAAGTGTAGAAAATCAAAGCCACTCTAATATCACCATACACAAACTTTATCAATATTTTAGAAACATGTTTTTAAGATTCTATATAGCCTGAAAGGAACAGTGATACTCCGAAACATATTGTAGATAACTATATAAAGAGAACACAAATTTTTTTTCTTTTCAACTTTTATTTGATAAGTATACATTTCCAAAGTACAACTTTTGAATTATAGCAGCTTTTCCCCCCATAACCTCCCTCCCACCCGCAACCATCCCATCTCCCACTCCCTCTCCCATCCCATTATTCATCATGATACATTTTCAATTATCTTTATATACAGAAGATTAACTTAGTATATATTAAGTAAAGATTTCAATGGACTGCACCCACAAAGACACACAAAGTATAGAGTACTGTTTGAGTAGTAGTTTTGCCATTAATTCTCATAGTACAACACATTAAGGACAAAGATCCTTCATGGGGAGTAGGTGCACAGTGACTTCTGTTGTTGATTTAACAATTGAAAATCTTGTTTATGGTGTCAGTAATCACCCAAGTCTTTTGTCATGGGCTGTCAAGGCTATGGAAGCCTCTTGAGTTAACCAACTCTGATCTTATTTAGACAAGGCCATATTCAAAGCGAAAGTTTTCTCCTCTCTTCAGAGAAAGGTACTGCCTTCTTTCATGGCTCATTCTTCCCTCTGGGATCTCACTCACAGAGATCTTTCATTTAGGTCGTGGTTTTTTGTTTTTTTTTTTTTTTTTTTTTTTTTTTTTTTTTTTTTGCCACAATGTCTTGGCTTTCCAGGCGTGAAATACTGTCATGGGCTTTTTGGCCAGATCTGAATGACTTAAGGGCTGATTCTGAGGCCAGAGTACTGTTTAGGGCTTTTGCCATTCTATGAGTCTGCTGTGTATCCTGCTTCCCATGTAGGATCATTCTCTCATTTTTAACACTATCAATTATTTACAGACACTGGTCTTATTTATGTAATCCCTTTGACAGTTAATCATATCTTTTTCAACAATTATGAACTTAAACTGATCATTTTAACAAGTAAGATGGCATTGGTACATGCCACCTTGATTTGATTGAATTGGAGTCCCCTGGTATGTTTCTAGCTCTATTTTTAGGGGTAAGTCCAATTGAGCATGTGCAGAACTGTACATCTCCTCCCTCTCTTATTCTCACTCTTATATTTAACGGGCATCACTTTTCAGTTAAATTTAAACACCAAAGAGTAATTGTGTGTTAATTAATGAGTTTCAACAGGCCGGGAGCACGGCTCACTAGGCTAATCCGCCACCTGTGGCGCCAGCACCCTGTGTTTTAGTCCCAGTTGGGGCGCCGGATTCTGTCTTTTTTGCTCCTCTTCCAGTCTAGCTCTCTGTTGTGGCCCAACTTCTTGTGTCCTGCACCCTGATGGGAGACCAGTTGGAAGTACCTGGCTCCTGGCTTTGGATCAGTGCAATGGGCTGGCCATAGCGGCCATTTGGGGGGTGACCCAATGGAAAGAAGACATTTCTCCCTGTCTCTCTATCTCATTCTCTAACTCTGCCTGTCAGAAAAAAAAAAAAAAAAAAAAAAAAAAAAAAAAAAAAAAAAAAGAGTTCAACCAATGGTACTAAGTAGAATGAAAAAAAGCACTAAAAGGAATAAAGTATTAGGTTGTTCCTCAACAGTCAGGACAAGGGCTGATCAGTCACCATTTCTCATAGTGTCCATTTCACTTCAACAGGTTTCCATTTAGGTGCTCAGTTAGTTGTTACCAATCAGGGAGAACATATGATAATTGTCCCTTTGAGACTGGCTTGTTTCACTCAGCATGATGTTTTCCAGATTCCTCTATTTTGTTGCAAATGACTGGATTTCATTTTTTACTGCTGTATAGTATTCTATAGAGTGCATATCCCATAATTTCTTTACCAAGTCATCTGTTAATGGGCATTTATGTTGATTTCATGTTCTTAGCTATTGTGAATTGAGCTGCAATAAACATTAAGGTGCAGACAGCTCTTTTATTTGCCAATTTAATTTCCTTTGGGTAAATTTCAAGGAGTGGGATGGCTGGGTTGTATGGTAGGGTTATATTCAGGTTTCTGAGCAATCTCCAAACGGACTTTCACAGGGCTTTACCATTTTGCATCACACCAACAGTGGGTTATTGTCCCTTTTTCCCTCCAACCTTGCCAGCATCTGTTGTTGGTAGATTTTTGTATGTGAGCCATTGTATCCGGGGTGAGGTGAAACCTCATTGTGGTTTTGATTTGCATTTCCCTGATGGCTAGTGATCTTGAACATTTTTTCATGGGTCTGTGGGCCATTTGGATTTCCTCTTTTGAAAAATGTCTATTGAGGTCCTTGGCCCATCGCTTAAGTGGGTTGTTTGTTTTGTTGTTGTTGTTGTTGTTGTTGTGGAGTTTCTTGATCTCTTTGAGAATTCTGGTTATTATTCTGGTTGCATAGTTTGCAAATATTTTTTCCCATTCTGTTGTTTGCCTCTACACTTCCTGACTGTTTCTTTTGCAGTACAGAAACTTCTCAATTTGATGTAATCCCAATTTTTAATTTTGGCTTTGACTTCCTGTGCCTCTGGGTTCTTTTCCAAGAAGTCTTTGCCTGTTCCTATATCTTGCAGGGTTTCTCCAATGCTCTCTAATAATTTGATGGTGTGGGATCATAGATTTATATCTTTAATCCATGTTGAGTGGATTTTTGTGTGAGGTGTAAGGTAGGGGTCTTGCTTCATGCTTTGTGTGTGGAAATCCAGTTTTCCCAGCACCATTTATTGAATAGACTGTCCTTCCCCCAGGAATGGGTTTTAGATACAAGTTGGCTGTAGATGTTCGGATTGATTTCTGGTGTTTCTATTCTGTTCTATTGGTCTGTTTCTGTTCCAGTACCATGCTGGTTTTTTTTGTTTTTTTTTTGTTTTTTTTTTTGTTTTTTTTTTTTTTTTAACAGGCAGAGTTGGACACTGAGAGAGCGACACAGAGAGAAAGGTCTTCCTTCCATTGGTTCACTCCACAGATGGCCACTATAGCTGGAGCATGGTGGCCAGTGCACTGCATCGATCCGAATCCAGGAGCCAGGTGCTTACTCCTGGTCTCCCTTGCAGGTGCATGGCCCAAGCAGTTGGGCCATCATCCACTGCATTCCCCGGCCACAGCAGAGAGCTGGAATGGAAGAGGAACAACCGGGACAGATTCCAGGGCCCAATCCAGGACTAGAACCCGAGGTACAAGCAAGGCAGGTGGAGGATTAGCCAAGTGAGCTGTGGCGCCAGCCCAGTACCATGCTGTTTTGATTATAACTGCCCTGTAGTATGTCCTGAAATCTGAGAAGAATTGGAGTTAGTTCTTTAAATGTCTTGTAGAATTCAGCAGTGAATCCATCCGGTCCTGGGCTTTTCTTTGTTGGGAGGCCCTTTATTACTGATTCAATTTCTGACTTGGTTATGGGACTGTTTAGCTTTTCTATGTCTTCCTGGTTCAATTTAGGTAGGTTGTATGTGTCCAGGAATCTTTCCCTTTTTGATAGATTTCCCTGTTTGCTGGCATACAACTCTTTGTAGTAATTTCTGATGACTCTTTTCATTTCTGCAGTGTCTGCTGTTACATTCCCTTTTTCGTCTCTGATTTTATTGACTTGGGTCTTTTCTTTTTTTAGTTAGTTGGGGCAATGGTGTGTCAATTTTGTTTATTTTTTCAAAAAATCAGTTCTTGGTTTGGCTGATGTTTCGCAATTTTTTGGATTCAATTTTGTTGATTTCTTCTCTAATTTTAATTATGTCTCTTCTCCTACTAGTTTTGGGTCTGGTTTGCTGCAATTTTTCTAGACCCTTGAGATGCATTGAAAGCTCATTTATTTGGTGCCTTTCCCATTTCTTGATGTAGGCACCTAGTGCTATAATCTTTCCTCTTAACACTGTTTTTTGCTGTATCCCATAAGTTTTGATATGTTGTGTTGTTATCTTCATTTATTTCCAGAAAGTTTTTGATTTATCTTATGATTACTTCTGTGACCCAGTGTTCATTCAAGAGCATGTTGTTCAGTCTCCATGTGTTTGCATATGCTCTAGGGATTCCTGAGTTGCTAATTTCCAGCCTCATTCCACTGTGGTCTGAGACGATGTATGGCATGATTTCAATTATTTTGAATTTGCTGAGACTTGCTTTAAGGCCTAGTATGTTGTCAATCCTAGAGTAAGTTTCATGTACTGCTGAGAAGAATGTGTATTCTTTAAGTGTAGGATGAAATGTTCTGTAGATATCTGTTAGATCCATTTGGACTATAGTGTCGATTAAATTTGCTGTTTACTTGTTATTCTTCTGTTTGGTTGATCTGTCTATTTCTGAGAGTGGAGTATTGAAGTCCCCAGTACTATTGTATTGGAGTATAAGTCTCCCTTTAAGTTCCTTAACGTATCTTTTAAATAAACTGGTGCCCTGTAATTAGGTGCATATGCATTTATAATAGTTACATCTTCCTGTTGAATTGATCCTTAATCATTATATAGTGCCCATCTTTGTCTCTCTTAATATGCAATATCTTTTGCCATCCTTTCACTTTCAATATGGATGCATCTTTTTTGGAAAGATATGTTTCTTGTAGGCAGCAAATAGATGGGTATTATTTTTTAATTTTTAAGCTAGACTGTGTCTTTTAATTGGAGAATTGAGGCCATTTAGATTCGATGTGACTGTTGATAAATAGTGATTTGCTGTGCCATCTTTCCAAAGATCTTTCTAATATATGTTTGAACTTGTGATTTTTTTACTGACAGATTTTCTTCCTTTATCTTCTTTTCTATTGATGTCTGTGTTTCTGTGTTTCTGTGTGTAACATACTTTTAAGCATCTTTTGTAGGGCTGGATGAGTGGTGACAAATTCTTTCCATTTCTGTTTGCTATGAAAGGTCTTTATTTCACCTTCATTCACAAATGAGAGCTTTGCAGGATGTAATATTCTGGTCTGGCAGTTTTGCTCTCTTAGTACTTGGGCTATATCTCACCATTCCCTCCTAGCCTGTAGGGTTTCTGATGAGAAGTCTGCTGTGAATCTGATTGGAGATCCTCTGAGGGTAATCTAACATATCTCTCTTCCCATTTTAGAATATTTTATTATGTTTCACTGTGGTGAGTTTGATTACAATGTGTCATGATGAGGATCTCTTTTCGTCATTTTTATTGGGGGTTCTATGTGCTTCCTGTACTTGGATGTCTCTTCCTTTCTCCAAACCTGGGAATTTTTATGATTTTTCTGAGACTTAGAGTGATTAAAAACTGTCACTGAAAGATGTTATTATGCAAGGCATTCTGCAGACAATTTAGACAACATAGTTTATCATGGTAAGGGGGAGGAAATATTTGTTACACTGAGGAACTCATGCACAATTTTGTCAGTGTGCATGTATTCCAGATGTGACAGAGAAGCAACTTGATCAGCTCCTGACCATTTGAACTAGTTATGATATCATCAGGAACTGACAAAGCGCATTTGTGTTTCTGTTCTCAGAGCAAAGCAAAGGAAGGAAGGGCAGAACAGGAGAGCTGATTGAGGCATTGGATACCTCTTTCATGCTAGATAATATACTAGGCATTTTACATATATTTAACTTATTAAAAAACTATAGAAGTTACATAATGTATTATTCCTTTTTACATATACAGCAATTTAGGATTGGATAATTATGTAATTTTCCAACATTTAACAATCCTTGAATGTGATTTCTATCCAGGATTTTAGAACAGCTAAGTTAGTCCAAGGACTAGCCATTGTTTTAAAATCAAATTCTATCATTCCTTATGAGTATAGAAAATTTTTTTGTCCTTTGTTTTAAAGATTTACTTATTCAATATAAAAGAGTTACACAGAGAGAGAAGGAGAGGCATAGAGAGAGAGTTCTTCCATTCCTTGGTTTACTCCCCATTTGGCCTCAATGGTCAGTAATGCATTGATCTGAAGCCAGGAGCCAGGAGCCAGGAGCTTCTTCTGGGTCTCCCATGTGGGTAAAGGAGCCCAAAGAGTTGGGCCATCTTCTACTGCTTTCCCAGGCCATAACAGAGAGCTGGATAGGAAGTGGTGCCCATATAGGATGCTGACTCTGAAGACAGAGGCTCTACCCGCTATGCCACAGTGCTAGCCACCTTTCCAGTGTTTGATTAAGCAACGTTCCCTGTTTGTATGCCAGAGAGACTTTTCTCTCTATCTCACAATCTTTATTTTTCATTAGATACTTTGCATTGTAAGTCTTGCATTCTGAAAAAATGTGTATCACATATATCATCAAAATACCAGAAATTAATTTGCATTCAATCTTTCTACCTTTTCTTCTTTTTCACAAATTGAGTGTGAAAATATTTTTTTTTATTTTTGTGCTGCTGCTATTTTTATTACTCTGTACTCTTAATAGTGTGAGATAAACTTTTAACATTGAACATCAGTTTAGGAGAATATATAGTTAATTAAAAATAATTTAATGATTAAGTTAAATTAAATTAATGATGCCTTAAACTGCTCACCTGCTCTGTCACAGACTCTTTACTACACATTTCCACTGGCATTTAACCTAACTTTACAAAATCTTCAAAGTACATATAATTACCTTCATTTTGCAGGTGAGATGAACAAATATTAGAGATGATAAATATATGCCTCCATGTCAGTGCTAACAAATAGCAGAATCAAGATTCCCAACCACACACTGTATTTGCAAAACCTATACTTTTATGCAATTATATATATTAAGCCCTCTTGAAAGTAGAGGTAATATTTTATGCATAATTTCTTGTAACAGTATGTCTTAAAGCTTTTTAATGAAGTTTTATTTATTCATTTGTTTGGGGAGAGAGAAAGAGAGAGACAAAGACACCAAACAATCCCACCTACTAATGTGCTCCCTAAATGTTCAAGCAAAAGACAGGAACTGGAAACTCAACCCATGTATCCTATGCAAGTGGCAGAAATCCAAGTATTTGAGCCCTCATTGGCTTCTTCCTACAGCATTCATTAACAGGAAACTGGAATCAGAAGTGGGGTCAGAATTTGAACCCAGGCATACCAATCTGAGATGTGGGAGTGCTAACGGGCATCTTAATTACTGAGCCAAATGCCCATGCAGGATTCTTTTTTATTTAATGAATAAATGAATAAACAATACCTGCATACAACATGAACTTTTGAAATTAGACATATGTATTAGACTTTGTCAGCCTTAATGTGTTCATCTGAATGACAACAGATTATTCTAGAGAAATTAAACATTATTTTTGGTTACGAAATGTTAGATGTTATTCATCACCAGGCATACATTTCTTTATAACACAGAGGCAAATGTATACCATTATTGAAAAGACAGCATTGAATAGGATCTTTTCAATGTATCTTCTTTTATGACTCAGATCTTTTACACCATCTCAGTTATTGAGTTATGGAGCTGATAGAAGTTCAAATAGTGTCATACCCTTTCTTCCCCAATTTACTCCAGAAAATTTATTTGTAGCCCTATTCTTTCTTAATATCTCAAAGCATCATCTTTTAAAAGCATATCAGAGTAACTTATTGTGTTTTCAGTGACCATCATACCCATAGTCCTTTTTAAAAAAATGACCATATATTCCTTACATTGACATTGGTGAGGATCAGCCCCAAGGATTTTGATTTTTTACACTGCTTGATAAGTGATCAGGTATTCTTGATGAGGATGTTTTCAGTGAGCAACTAAACTAATGAGTTCATTCTTCTCTCCTCCATATATATATATATATATATATGTATATATACTTATATTTTCTCTTCAGTATCTTCTAAAGTGCTGTTTCAGAGGCTGGCATTGTAGTGTAGTGGGTAATGCCTCCACACACAACACTGGCATCGCATTTGGGCCTGGTTCAGGTGCCAGCTGTTTCACCTATGATCCAGCTCCCTGCTAACATGCCTGGGAAAACAGTGGAAGATGGCCCAAGTGCTTGGACCTCTACCACCTACATAGAAAACCCAGAAGTAGCTCCTGGCTCCTGACTTCAGACTGGCCCAGCTCTGGCCATTCTGGCCATTTGGGTTTTAATTTGTGGATGGAAGATCACTTTTGTGTGTGTCTCTCCATATCTCTTTTTGTAATTCTAACTTTAAAATTAATGAATAAATCTTATGAAAAAACAAATTGAGGCTTCACACTTCTTAGGCCATCTGTTAAAATTTCCGGGGGACCAGCTCCATGGCGCAGTAGGTTAATCCTCTGCCTGTGGTGCTGGCATCCCATATGGGTGCTGGTCCTAGTCCCAGCTGCTCCTTTTTCAATCCATCTCTCTGCAGTGGCCTGGGAAAGCAATAGAAGATGGCCCAAGTCCTTGGGCCCCTGCACCCAAGTAGGAGACCAGGAAGAAGCTCCTGGCTCCTGGTTTCGGATCAGTGCAGCTCAGGCCATTGTGGCCATTTGGGGAGTGAACCAATGGAAGGAAGACCTTTCTGTCTGTCTTTCTCACTGCCTGTAACTCTATCATTCAAATAAATAAATAAAATCCTTTAAAAATAAAGATTGTCAGACATTTGGGTAAACTCCATTACCACTAATGTGCATCATCGTCCTAATCCTGTTGATCCAAGATTCAAGTTCATTTGATTCTGTACAGTGTAGGACAGGCTGCTTATCTATATCTATGTTTTTATTTAATTACACTAAAATATTATTCCCCCACAGCAAGAAACAGATTGGTATTCTACTTGTGTAGTTTATATTTTTATATTTAATTTTCTAGGTCCCAGAACATGCTGCAAGTAAGACCTTCATATTAAATCCCTGTTCTGTTTTCAGGGTAAATCATTCTTGGCAGCTTTCTTAATTCCTCTTATTACCAATCTTCTGAACTGGCATAATAAATATATTTTGTGGTGAGGAAGAAATTAAGTCTGTAAAGCACCCAGAACAATACTTCGCACACAGTTGGCTCTCAAATACAGCAGTGCCCTTTCCTTTTGCTCACACTGACGTACAAGAAGTAAAAGACTTCTAAGTTTTTCTTCCCGTTGGCTCACCTTGAACTGCTGACACCCTGGCTGACAAGCTTCCGAAGCTCCAGCTCTTTCCAGCTGCTGTGTCTGAACTGTGCATGGCTGCTCATGTCCTAACTGATGAATTTCCACCTAGATTTCCAAAATTCTGAAGGCTGGCAAGTATATGGAGCATGAAAAGAAACTTTTGCTCAGGAATTTAATGAAAATCAGGAGCAGTTATCAAGGACAATCTGTTAAGGAATGTAGTGAGAAACTCACATATATTGCATGCATTTCGTTGTATATTGTCTCATTTCTTTTAAGACTGTAGTGTATAAGGAATTTATTTTTTAAGGCAGGGTTGAGTATCCTTTCTTTCTTTGTTTCAGAGGCAAAGAATGAGGCAGAGTTCTCCTGTTTGTTGATTCACTCCCCCAAATACCTACAAAATACCTCTGGGATTGGACCAGAGCCAAAGCCCAGAGGCAGCTTTAGAATCCAGGTCTTTCATGAAAGTGGCAGATGCCCAATTACTTCAGTTACCAATGATACCTCCCAGAGTCTACATTAGTATGAACCTTCAGTGAGGAACAGGAGATAAAAACTGAACCCAGGTACTCTACACACAGTGCAGACTTCTTAACTGCTAGTCTTCCTTCTTTAATTTATTTATCAAAAAACAGTAGACATTAGAAAGGATTCAATATATATGGTAGCGATGAGTTCGCTCATCTATTCGATCACTATGTATTCTAATAAGAACCTGGTAAACAATATTTCATATGTGGTTAGTACAGGGATTACAAAATGCCAGGTAGGAGTCCTCACCTTGTGAAATGTAAATTCACATGAGGTAAAGAAAATTACTAACCAATGGAAAAACTTCAAGATGTGGTAAACATGATAAAAATACTTATAAGAATGCTGTGGTAGATTTAATGCAAAAATTGTTACAAGTCTCCAGCTCTTCCCGTGTCAATATTCCTTGCATTACAACTTCACAGTTACTTCCATTATGGGTATCCACTATTTGTCCACCTTCTGATTCTGAGTGGGCATGAGGATTTGCTTTTGTTTAAAGAACATGGCAGTAATGACAGGGTGCCTCAGGATTCTATGGCAGAATCTCAAAAGATCGTTTTACTTCTAATAATGATTTTGGAACTAGAGGAACCAAGCTGATGGTTAATAATATTAAATGTGAATTTTTTAGTATTATCTTGTGTATTATTCTAGGCAAAAGTTAGCAAACTACCAGATATGTGAGTGGATTCATTTTAGATCAACTAGCCAAATTTCAGCCAGCTCACCAGCCAAGCACTTAAGCCAAGATTAGTTAAGCCTGCTTGGCCTAGACAACTAGAATTGCTTACATGACTCACAGACTTAGAGGCATTCCTGAGTAGTGATTAAATTCTCCTGGCCGGCGCCACAGCTCACTAGGCTAATCCTCTGCCTAGCGGCGCTGGCACACCGGGTTCTGGTCCCGGTTGGGGCGCCGGATTCTGTCCCAGTTGCCCCTCTTCCAGGCCAGCTCTCTGCTGTGGCCCGGGAGTGCAGTGGAGGATGGCCCAAGTGCCTGGGCCCTGCACCCGCATGGGAGACCAGGAGAAGCACCTGGCTCCTGCCTTCGGATCAGCGTGGTGCACTGGCCGCAGCGGCTGTTGGAGGGTGAACCAATGGCAAAAGAAGACCTTTCTCCCTGTCTCTCTCTCTCACTGTCCACTCTGCCAGTCAAAAAAAAAAAAAATTCTCCAACGTTTAGATAAATCAATATATCTGATGTATATGATGCATTGAAAATGGCTCAGAGTATAGATGCTAGACACATAAATCAGACAGATAAGGGATGATGTTTGAAATGATACATGAATCACAAGACGGTGTCATTCAGGAAAGGATTTGGGAGCTATCAAGGAAGAAGGTAGACTGAACATAAAGATGCAAAGGAATTGCTACAGGTAGTACATCAAGAAAAGGAGAAGACCAATATGGCTTCAGCAGTATAATTAAGAAGGAAATTAACACAAGATTCAATTGTGAAGACAAACAGATGCCTAGTTATGCTGCTTTGTATTTTTATAAGCAATTTAGATTTAAGGTTGAAGGGAGTGAAGCTATCAAGGCTTAAGGGATACGATTTAAAGAAGGTATACACATATTTGAGGTCAAATAATTTTTGATGAGTTAATGACAATTACTTGTGTATCTAACTGCGTATTTGCAACTCTATGAAGTTAGAAAGAATATCCCTTTGCAGTATCACAAGACATAAAACTTTAGCAGCACATTTAATTCCAGAGATAAAAGTCTCTATGGAGTTATAATTTCTTTTGATTAAAAAGACAGCAATTTCCGGAGGCATGCTGCGTGCAGCTTCTTTTCCCTGACTTGAAGTTTGGCATCATTAAAATGATCTGGGTGATGTGATTATGGCTGATGATGCAGTTGTTGTGAGACATGTCAGCAGTCCCCACTGAGAGTTGCATGGTCTTTTTTTCAGGAGGCTGCCTCTTGTTCAGCATGCTGTCTAAACTCTGCCACCTAGATATTAATCCTCAACAACTAGAAAAGAATAATTAGTGCTTTCTAAATAGGTCTTATGACCTGAAATCATACAGCTTGTGTGGCTGAAAGGCTGTATTTAACCGATGTATTTCCTTCAGAAACCATATGCAAAATCACAGCTGGAAAGTCTGAGAAATTAACGTGAAGTGCCTACAAAGTGATAGGCCTGCCTTATGGAAAAAGGATGGTTTTGTGTTATGAGCTCAGCACATAGTCAGAGATAGAATGAACTAAAAACTATGAAAATTAAGATCTCATCTTCTTCTTCTTCTTCTTCTTTTTTTTTTTTTTTTTTTTTTTTTTTTTTACAGGCAGAGTTAGACAGAGAGAGAGAGAGAGACAGAGAGAAAGGTCTTCCTTCCACTGGTTCACCCCCTAAATGGCCAAAGCCAGGAGCCAGGTACTTCCTCCTGGTCTCCCATGCGGGTTCAGGGCCCAAGCACTTGGGCCATCCTCCACTGCCTTCCCGGCCACAGCAGAGAGCTGGACTGGAAGAGGAGCAACCAGAACAGACCCCAGCACCTCAACCGGGACTAGAACCCAGAGTGCCAGCACAGCAGGCAGAGGATTAGCATAGTGAGCTGCAGCGCTGGCAAGATCTCATCTTCTAAGGTTAATTTGTATAGCATCAGTGAAG
The DNA here is from genome assembly GCF_964237555.1 of Oryctolagus cuniculus. NCBI lineage: Eukaryota > Metazoa > Chordata > Mammalia > Lagomorpha > Leporidae > Oryctolagus > Oryctolagus cuniculus. Next base: position 26,579,391 of record NC_091432.1, on the reverse strand, counting down.
CTTTCCAGTCAGCCATTCAACAAATGCTTACCATGCTTAATGAAATTCTACAGGAAGCCAGGCACCTGACGACATAATATGAAAAACACAAGTCATGTCTCCCCAGAATCTAGGTGGGGAGAAGCATGAAAAGGTATCAAGTGTGCTGATGCAGGCTGCTACCAGCCTTGGGAAAATCATTATTAGTCATTTACCTCAGAATCATTATTAGTCATTTACTTCAACTTGAAAATACAGCAGAAGATAAATAAATTCTTAAATTAGATTATCACTTAGTATTTTGGGATATTTAATATAATAAAATGTTAGACATACATCTTCGGTTTGTCATGACACTGCCAACCCTACCACCAATTTTAAAATAGTGTTTATCTTTAATCAGCAATAGAGAAAGTAAATTCTTCAGATCCTTGACAGAACTTACTCTCCAATTATGCTCTCCTCAGTTCTTACCAAATTCCCAGATGAGAAAAAATGATAATTAGATAAAATAGTTTAAAGGACATGAAACCTATGGCTTAATATAAATGGCCAGCATTCTTTGACTTATTATATAATTGGCTTCTATAGTATATTATTCATTACAATGATTCCTCTGAATAATAATCACCACTTCTCTTTGAGAAAGTATAGATGTCATGAATATTTTAAAGACTGAATTATTAAGCATTAGCAAATAAGTTGTCAATAGCTGAGCCATGAAATCGTCTCAAAATGTAGTTTTTCATTTGTTAGGGCTTTTTGTTGCCTATTTCGAAGTGAACATCTTTAGTGAGCAGGTGGAATACTGCTTTTAGGAAGTTGATTTCAGTAAAAAAAAAAAAAAATTAAAAAATTAAAAAAAGGTCCAACTTGTCATCAATACAAACCTGTTCAAAACCACTTTAAGAATATCAACCCTGGGTCCTGTGTAATGGTATAAAGCCACCTCCTGCAGTGCCAGCATCCCATATGTGCACCAGTTTGAGTCCTGGCTGCTCCATTCTGATCCAGCTCTCTGCTATGGCCTGGGAAAACAGTAGAAGATGGCTCAGTTCCTTGGGCCCCTGCACCCACATGGGAAACCGGGAAACCGGTAGAAGCTCTTGGCTCCTGACTTCTATTCAGCACATCTCTAGCTTTTGAGGCCAAATGGAGAGTAAACCAGTGGAAGGAAGATCTCTCTCTCTCTCTCTCTCTCTCTGCCTCTCCTTCTCTCTCTGTGTAACTCTGATTTTATATTGAATAAATAAATCTGAAAAAAAGAATATCAACACTTATCTTTTATATTTTTTTAAAAATTATTTATTTATTTAAAAGATAAACTGACAGGGGGAGAGAGAGATCTTACATGCATTGGTTCACTTCACCAAAAGCTGCAATGGCTGGGGCTGATCCAACTCTAGGCTATACCTTTATATTGACATGCTGTTTTATATAATATATACTCAACTGATTCAATGTTAGTGATTTAGAGAAACATTTCTTAGAGTGTAACCTCACATCAGCATCAACATCACTTAGGAACCATTAGAAATGCAAAATTTCAGTCTTCACCTGTTCACTCATAAACTCATGAGGTGAAGCCTAGCAATAGGTGTTTCTACAAACCTACACAGTGATCTCAAGCCTTCTATTAACTCAGGTGAAAAGCAGTAATGCATGATGATATTTTATAAGATGAAGCCATGAATAGACAGGGAAGAATGAGAGATATGATGCATCTGAATTTCAAAGCATTTTTTTTCCAAATTGCAGTTTTAGCAACTTAAGAAGATAAAATTTTCACTCTGTTGAAATTAGATGGATAAAGTGCTGCCTTCAAAGATATGGTTAGTGTCAACTTCTTTACCTATGCTCTTTTTTTTTTTTTACTGGAAAACTTAAACTATTAATTAAATATTTAAATATGTATCATCATCTCCAGGCCTAATTACAAGCTAAATTCTGGAATTGGCCTGCATTCTAGATACACAAGTGTATTGAAAAACTTGCTCACACTGCCAATACATTATTTTCCTTCACTCTTTGTTTTGCCTCATGTTTTAAATTCTTTCTAGTTGCTGAGAAATTACCATACCTCACACTTTGTGACATTTTGGCAGGTAATTGGCTTTCCCAAGATTCCTAAGGCTTAAACCTACCTTAATGCTCTCATGCTCAGATTCATTATATTTATATAACATCCATTTATTTATTAAATGGTCTTTTTAAAGAACTCTATGAGCTACATTTTCTTCATGCGCAAAAGGATAATTATAATATCGTTCTCCTTGACTGTCTTAAGAGCTAAAATTGAGTGAGCAATACTACATAAGTATCTGTCTTTAAAATAATAAATATAATGAACACACTGATAGTAATGACAACAATAATAATGTAGCTATTTCCATTCTAACTATCTTTTCACTAGATCATAGTGTACATCTAGGTTTGCCAACTAAAGTAAATTTCTATCCTCCTAATAATTCTTTGTGTTCCAAAAGCTAACTTCTTAAACTTTTATGAAATATGACACAGGTCTACATACTTCTGACAAGTGGAATATAAAAAATATTGTGTTTGGAACAGGTCAGATGAATACAGTACCGTCCTGAATTAAAAAAAAAATAATAAAAATTAAGAATCGACTTTATAGTATTAGGAAAATACTGAGTGAAAGAGAAGAAAGATTGGCTACAAAATAAATGAATCAAGTGGATAGTGTCGTTGTTAAAGCATATGAGCAAATATTAGGAGTGAATTTATACTTTTTAAAAGGAGAAAATTCTCTGTTGTGTGTTTTATATTAAACATTACTTGGCAAAATATTTAATTTGTAAAAATCTATAAATTAATCTTGACAGCTTTAAAGGATCTTGTTTTCTCTGTAGAGTCAACTTGTTTAACTTGTTCACAGCTTCTGGAAAGAGACAAATGTTAGAGAGATAGTGGAAGGGAAACACAAATTTACTTCATCAACACTTGTTATTAATAAGAAAGGCTTCTCCTTCACTTCCAAATAATCAAAACTAAAATAGAGTAAGATATCTCTAGTTAGTCCTATCTTAGCCCTTTTCCATAAGCTATTTTCTTTTTTGATAAGAATGAAATCAATGCTTGATTTCCTGTTTCTCAATTAATTCCTTGTATGAGTAAGTGGTTATATTTTATTAATTCTTAAATTCAATCCAAAAGATCTAAGATCTTTCATAATTAAGCTATTGTTTCTACTATTTATTACTCATTACTGTGAGGTAATCAGTGGAAGAGATATTTTAATTCATTTGAATAGAAATCTACTTTTTGAGACATGAAGACCCTAAATTATTTATAATATTTTATGTCTTAAATAGAAACAAAACCCTCAATTTTATTTTTCACTGAAACTTCTGTATTAAACTTCTATAAAATCAATATTACTAGTTTGTAAGCATTTTTTAAAGAATCATTTATGTGAAAGAGAGAGATGGAGAGAGAGAGATCTTCCATCTGCTGGTTCACTCCACAGATGGTTGCAACAACAAGTGCTAGACCAGACAGAAACCAGGAGCCAGGAAGATTCTTCCAGGTCTCCCACGAGGGTAGCAGGGTCCCAAACTCTTGGGCCATCTTCTGCTGCTTTGCCTAGGCCATTAGCAGAGAGCTGGATTGGAAGTGGCGCAGCCAGGACATGAAGCGGCACCCATAAGGGATGCCGACATCTCAGGCAACTGTTTTACTGACTATGCCATAACACTGGCCCTACGATTCTAAGCATTTAAAAATATGACTATACCTACATAAATAGAAAAATAAACAGAATTTCGTCTAAATTGTCATGTCCTGAATGATGTTTGGAGCAATTACTTGGTTTGGTTTGTTGTTATTTTCAGAATTTTGGAAAAATAAAAAGGCATGGAAGACATTTTAATCTAATAAACGAAAGTATTTGATTACCAGTAGTCATGAATACCTAACTATATCACATAGTCCTTCAAAAGTTCATGAAAATTCATATTCTGAAGAAAAATATAAGTAGATTTCAAGTTTTACGCACCAAGCTTATTTTTAATCCTATTTTCCATGAATTTTTTGAAATATCCATTTGTAAGCCAAAGTTATAAAACCCATGTCTTTAAATACTTAAAAAGGAGAATTGAATCTGTTCTGAATTGCTTACATGTTACCTGAGAAAAAGTGGGAGGAGGAAAATTAATGTTTTGGGGTGTTTAATTCACAGATAGTAGATGGCATTATCAATATGTTCAAGGGAATCATTGCCTCGAAAAGATAGAATTGAGTCACATACATAAAGACATGGTTTACTGAAATCCAGTTGGTTACAGACCTCTGTCTGTGACAGCCTTGGTTACAGTCAAAGCTGTGATGCATTAAACAAAAATTGTTGAAAAACTGGTAGAATACAGGAGAGAAAATAAATATGCCTGGGGAAAAAAATGCTTTCAAATAAGAACATCTTCTTGGATATAGACAATTCTCAGGATGCTGGGAAAATAATTTGATTTTTGTAAATGTTTAAAAATCTTGCTATTGTTAAAAAAACTTGAAGAATTCCACTGCATGAATAAAAATCATTTAAAAACCTTTACAAAAGTCTGTTGATAAAATAGCCAACAATAATTTATTCCATTACAAACAATTCATATATCACCAGTCGTATTTAGTCATCCATTTCATTCCCCTGCAAAGACAAAATACCTAACACTACAATATATTCCTTTATGTCTTTCTCTGATTGATTTAAACTTTATTGTTAGTGAGTGAACATCCAAATAATTCCCTTGGAACTTCCTCAGTGATCAATTCAGCTGTATGTTAAATTCTGGCATGCTTGTGAGAACTTCAGTTAGTAGGTATTGATGTATGTTTACCCCTGCACAAAAGCAATGTGTGTCAGATATATTCAGTCCTCTACAATCATTCAACCAGTTGGTTGCTGTTAAATGCAACCAACTTAAAAAGCAAAGGTGAGAGGTATATAAATAAAAACTGGATAGTTTTGGTTTCAAACCTAGTTTCCTGAAAAAATTATTCAATGGTTTTATTTTTCATTTTTATTATTATTTTTGGCACCAAATAATCTCTTTTAATTCTATTTTTCATAAATTTTAATGTATCCTTTACAAGTGAAAAATATTAAAAAGCAACATGAGACCCAATGCATAATGCATTCTGAACATAATAGTAAAAACTACACATAAAAATGCATGTTTTTAAAAGACACATACAAGCAAAACTGTACACATCCATGATATTAGAACTCTTGCTTTTTGCAGTAAGATAACAGAAATGTGGAATCAGTATTTAAGAGAATATATAAAAATGCAAGACTACCAAGAAGGATATATAATGGACTAAATGGTGTATCTCAGTCAATTTGGGCTGCTATAATGAAATACCATAGATTAGGTAGTTTATAAACAACATGATTTACATCTCACAATCCTGGATGATGGGACTTCTGAGATTAAGGTCAGAGCAGATTCAATCTCCCAGTTCATAGATAATGCCTTCTCATTATGTCTTTGTATATCTAAGAGGGAGTGAACCAGCGGATGGAAGACTTCTCTCTGTCTCTACCTTTCTCTCTAACTCTGCCTCTCAAATAAATAAAATCTCTTAAAAAAAGTGACTTGTGCTCTATTTTCCATATAAATTGATTTACATAAGTATATATCTTTAAATGATTTTTTGGCCAAATACTTATCTAGCTGATAGATTCAAGTGAAAGGTGGCCCTCACGATTATTTTTTGAAAATATTTATTTCATTTATTTGAAAGAGAGTTATAGAAGAGAGAGAAAGAGCTCCTCCATTTGCTGGTTCACTCCCCAAATGGCCATGACAACTTGGGCTGGGCCAGGCTGAAGCCAGGAGGCAGAAGCCTATTCCTAGTCTCCCACATAGATGCAGGGGGACAAGCACTTGTGCCATCCTGCGGTGCTTTCCCAGGCACATTAGTAGAGAAGTGGATCAGAAGTGGAACAGCCAGGCACTGAATCAGTGCCCATATGAGATGCCAGGGTCATACATCGTGGCTTTTCCAGCTACAACACAACAGCAGTCCCTGACTCTTCTTATTAAGATGCTATTCTGCAAACCTTGAAGACCTGCCCAAATAATTTGATATGCAGTGATATGTGATTCCATTAAAATAGCCACACAAACTAATCAGGTTCCATTAAAACAGCCACCCAAACTAATCAGGTTTTTTTAATATATATATACCAAAGATGTTTCCATGTACCAAGTAGCATTTTATTCATCAATTGTATATACTAAACAAAAGCCAAAGGTAAAAAAAATCTCACATATGCACAGATAGACAGCAGTCTTTTCTTTCAACCCATAGCATGAAATATATGTGATTCATTAGGTCATTCTTAATAACATTGAAAAATGAAGTATTTTTGTTTGTTGAGTGCTCTGAGGTAATCATAAGAGGAAAACAATCTTTTCAATTATTGCTTTCTTTTCATTTTTAATCATTGTCAAGTGTTTCATCAATGCAAAAATAGTACTCTTTCAACAGTCTACTTGATATGAATTACACATGGTTTCTAACTTCAAAGCATTTGTAATCTACTAGAAAAGTGAAGTCATAAACAATGAAGCATGCACATGTAAATAAAGTAATACTTGGTAAAAGTATGATTTAGTCATTGGTACTACATGTTTAGTTTGAAACTACTTAAAAAGAAATTTTAAACATACCTACATTTCAATTAATACTTTGTATGTGGTAAATCTTAAAAATAAAAGATTTATTTTGGTTTATGTCTCCCAAAAGCTTAATGTGATTCTTTCCATCAGCTCCAACCCTATCACCGGGAAACTGAGTTCTTTCTGTGTTCCTTGGCATTGATCTATCTTCATTTTTAACATTATGGTACATTGATTTTCTTGCTGTATCAAATAAGTTCGTAGAAAGCATCCTGTACTAATAAAAGAGGAAAAGATTCTAACCACAAAAGTCAAGCGGCAGGCTGTAGTCTGGCATTCATTTAGTGAACAGATTTGAGCACTAAAATATAACAATAAGGAAGATTTCTCAAAGGAAACATTAATTGTACACAGAACTGGCACTGTACATAGAAGAAATGTAGTTAATTGTTATGAGATCCTAAATGCCAGATGGTTGATTTTCTGAGATTCAGAGTCATATTTATTCTGTATCAGTTTACATTTTTGTAACTATTATCACAATATTAACAGCTTAAAGAAATTTATTTTTTGTTAAGTCAACAATAGGAGTCACTGTGCACTTACTCCTCATGTAGGATCTCTGTCCTTAGTGTGCTGTACATTGTGATTTAATGCTATAACTAGTACTCAAACAGTATTTTTCACTTTGTGTTTCTATGTGGGTGCAAACTGTTGAAATCTTTACTCAATATGTGCTAAACTGATCTTCTGTATATAGAGAATTGAAAATGAATCTTGATGTGAATGGAAGGGAGGAGGGAGAGGGAAAGGGGAGGGTTGCAGGTGGGAGGGAAGTTATGGGGTAGGGGGAACCATTGTAATCCATAAGTTGTACTTTGGAAATTTATGTTCATTCAATAAAAGTTAAAAAAAAAATTTCCCATGGGGACACCTACCAGGACCAGCACTGCCATGGGAAAAGTGCATTTTCTAGTTGACATACAGACTGACCCAGCATGGGTGTTAGGGGTAGAGCAGGTTAAGCTGTGGCTTAGGATGCTGGCATCCCATACTGGAGTGCCAGCTCAAGTCCCTTCTACTCCACTTCCAATCCAGCTTCCTACTAACGCTTCTAGGAGGCAGCAATGGAGGCCCAGGGGCTTGGGCCACTGCCACCCATGTGGGAGACCTGAATGGAATCCTGGCCCCTGGCTTTGACCTAGGCCATCTCAGGCAGTTGCAGACATTGGTGGGGTGAAGCAGAGGATGGAAGAGATCTCTCTCTCTCTCTCTCTGCCTTTTTACTGTCTCTTTTTTCTCTGTGTCACTCTACCTTTCAAATAAATAAATCCTAAAGAAAAGAAATACAATGTCACCCTAGTGCCATATGAACTTTATCAACAGGCACATTTGTCTCTGGGCCTCTGTTCTACCCCATCACTCTCATCACTTCCTCAGTACCAACCCCACACTCATGAACATACTTTATATCACTTAAGAGGACAAACCCCTCAGGCATCTTCTCTACAGAAGTGTTTTTTTAATTATCATTTCCATACATTTTAGAAACAATAAGTCAATTTCAATAGTAATCTGTTATAATTTTTACCAGAATTGAAAGGAATGCATAGTTTGATTTAGAGAGAACTGGCGTGCTTAAATAATACTGAATCTCTTATTTCATGAGCAAACTATCTCTCAATTTATTTAGACTTTCTTTGGTGTTCAATAACGTTTTATTATCTTCTCCAAAAAAAAGAAACTTATTTTCTAACAATTCTATATTTTGGAAATCTAAAAGTACTTGACTGCGTACTGGGCTTAAAATCTCATGAAGCCCAAATCAAGGTGTTTACCACTTAGTGTCTGGAAACTTTTTGAAGTCTTTTACACTCCAGCCTTTCCAGGTTGCTGATAAAATTCAGTCATTTGTGATATCAATAATAAGGTTCTTATTTCTTGCTATCTATTAGGTGGAGATTTTAGACACTCACTGTTCTTTGGCCTACTCTAACTTCAAGCCATCTGTGGTGTACTAAGTTTGAACTCCTTTCAGCTGAACCTCTGTGAATTCTGACTTTTAGGACTTGATTAGATTAGGCTAACCCAGAAATTGAGGATAATTTCCAAGTCTCTATGCCTGTAGACTTAACTACAAGTATGTCTACAGTTGTTTTTTTCTATGTGACAATATATTCACAGAATAACTATAATCATAGAGGTCAAAATTCTGCAAATCGCACCCTCATTTATGGTAAGATGCCATATGAAGTAGGACATTGGACACAATGTTGTGGGAGACACATTAACGTGGAGCCTGAAACGAAGAGGGAGGCTCCTTCACATTGGGAGTTGAGAGAAAATTCTGTCACTGGGAATTCAGCAGCTGATGCAATATGATAAAATCCATGTGTTCAGTGGAAAGACAGCAAGGAGCTATCTTCTATAAAATGCCATGGGTAAAGTATTAGAAATTTCTATAAACTTCAGATTAAAGGAGTAAAATAGCTTCAAATCGCTTAGATAATGTGAAAAATCAGCAAAGAAAAAAATGATTCATTGAAACATCTCTGTCTACAACAGCCATGTGCTTTCACTACTTTTTTGTCTTGACTCCACATAATAAAGCATCTCAAACAAAAAATGTGAGAACAATTATGCAACATCCTTATTAATTTTCCTAGTAGCTTTTACAATAAAACAATTGTCCTTATCTATAATTTGATCATCTGCTGTGCAATTTAATCCTCCATTTTCTCCTTGGGACATTCTCAGGTTAATACAACAGAAGCCAAATGAAGTTTAGAATAAGCAGAGTAGACAAAAACTAAATTTTATTATTCAACAAGATCCACTGGAAATACAAGTGCCTTTATGTCATTTCCTATTTGGGCACAAGCCATATCTTTGAATTGAGAGACAGATATTGGAAAAGAATGCTTCCACATTCTTTTGTTTACCAGCACGTAGGGAAAAGTAGTGACTACATTTCTGGGGGATGGTACATGTGCACAAGGCTGTAGAAAATATATTTTTTTTTGATAATTTTGTTTAACATTTTTTAAAGCTGGAAGTAGACCTTTCAGCTAAAGATCTTTCAATTCAAGTAAAGAAGGAGGCCAAAAAAAACCCACCTTTTAAATATTAAAAATAGTATAAAAATGTTCTTTGTTTAACTTTTTAATGGAAATATGTGAATTAAGTAAACATCAAAAAAACAGGAGTAATTGTTATCAAGATGCTAGCTCCCAGTTGGAGGTTCATTGCTAGACATGGCTTTGGACTAAAAATGCTCAGGCAAACAAGTGGATATAGCAGCAGGTACTTTTCATTAAGCAGAAAGATGCATATTCTTCAGTGTCTCTGGTGCCATTAATTGTTGAGTGCTGTCAAGTGTTGGTGGCTAAGAGAGATGACCCACCTTCCCATGTGGGAGAGAATGTGGCATTCAGTGGTTGATGAAGAGGGTGGTCACTAATTAAATGTTTTACAGAATAAAGCACATTATGATGTGGAGAGCTGCTGCTGCTGCTGCCTATTGTAATCTAAATACCCAAGAGTATTCAAATTGGCAATACATTTTTAAAAACATATAAACTAATTTATCCAAAATGTGAAACACAGACATGAATACATACACTCCTACCCCTTTTTCAAGTTCTCTCCCTTGGATAATGGCCTAGTGATGTAGGTAGGTTGTAGAGGCAACAGAGCTAAAGGCAGTGGTTGATTTGGTGCACAGTACAATGACATTAGGAGCTTTTAAGAATATCCATGCCCAGATTAAATTCTGTGTCATTCAAACTAGAACATCTGGATGAGGAAGTCATGCATTAGTATTTTATGAAGAAATCCAATTGATTCAAGTGTACTACAAGAGACCCACTGAGGTAAGCGTGAGATTCTGAACAACCATGGTGACTCCCTTGGTTCCGTTCACACAAGCTTCCGCAGAATTACAAGTATCCATAAATGAAAATGAGAGCTTGGGGTAGGCATTTTGCTGCAGAAGGCTAAGCTACAGCTTGCAACACTGACAACCCATACTGGGATGCCAATATGAGTACTTTCTGCTCCGATTCCAATCCAGCTCCTTACTAATCTGTCTAGGATGGCAACAGAGGATGAACCAAGTACTTGGGCCCTGCCACATATATGAGAGACCTGGACAAAGTTCCAGGTACTTGGATTCCACCTGGCCCATCCCTGGCTGTTATAGCCATTTGGGGAAAGAACCAGTAAATGGAAGATATTTATACCTCTCTCTCTCTAACATTCTACCTTTCAAATAAATAAATAAATATTTTAAAAACTCAAAATAATAGTTGATTAGACATGTAATGGCTTATGATTATGCTACTAAGACTTTGTAATATATTAACATATTTTGGCAGGTTTCAGTATAGGTGAAATCCCTTGGGGGGGAAACTCAGTTGTCTGTGGGAAAATTTTTATTTACTTATTTATTTGAAAGACAGTGAGAGAGAGAGAGAGAGAGAGAGAGAGAGAGAGAGAGAGGATATCTTTCATTCTCTGGTTGACTCTCAAAATGGTCACAATGGCCGGAGCTGGGCCAGACCAAAGCCAGGAGCCAGGAGCTTCCCCTGGGTCTCCCATGGGGGTGCAGGGGCCCAGACATTTGGGACATCTGGGTCTTCCATGTGGGTTATGGGAACTCAACTACTTGAGCCATCACCTATTACCTTCCAGGGAGTGCATCAGTAGAATACTGAGAATTAGAAGCAGAGCCACAACTCAAACCCAGGCACTCTATGTGATGTGGGCATATCTTAACCACTCTTTCAAACATCTGCTCCATATTTTGTTTGTTTTTTAACCCTGAAATGACTCAGGCAATCTCTTCGGGGCTTATTAATTTGTATGTGGCTGGTAGTACCTCTGGTAGTTGGTTATCTGGGAAGACCTCACTTGTCTGGCATTTAGAAATCTGTTGATTCTAATGAAAACAATAACTGGTCTATGTTTCTGGTTTTGTATAGCAGTATAACCCAGATGTATTCATGTGGTTTTTGTGGCTTCCAAGAGAACATGAACAGATGTTATAAGGCCTCTTGACATTTAGAGAAAACTGGCATACTGTCATTTCTGCTGCATTCTATTGATTGAAATAAGACAAGCCCAATTCAATGAATGTAGAGAGAGATCCTACTTTTTTTATTTCTAAAGCTACAAAAACACACTGTAAAGGGACATGAACACAGGGATGGAAAAATCTTGCTTCCATTATTTGCAACATACAACCATGGGAAACATTTTTGATCATAATCATGCATTTCCTTTTTAACATTCCATTTTCCCATCTCTAGTCACAGTTATAACCATATCCACTCTAATTTCCACCTTAAATTTTACATTCTTCCTCCTCCCTTTATACATTTTGGGTTCATTTGGCAGGCATTTTTGTTCAGTGGATTAGCTGCCACATGAGACACCTGCATCTCATGTTGAAGCTTTGGTTCAATTCAACTGTTCTGCTTCACAGCCAGTTTTGTGCTAATTCACTTTACAGGAAGCAGATGATGTTCAAGGGCATAGACCCCAGCCAGTCACATAAGATACAAAAATGGAGTTCCAGGGTCCTATCTTCAGCCTGCCCCTGTGATGCTTGCTGCAGGCATTAGGGAAGTGAAGCAGTGAATGGAAGCTTTCTCCCTCCCCTCCCCTCCCCTCCCCTCCCCTCTCCTCCCCTCCCCTCTCCTCTCCTCTCCTCTCCTCTCCTCTCCTCTTCTCTCCTCTCCTTTCTCTCTCTCCTGTCTTTCAAGTAAATGAAAATGAGTAAACTTTTTTTTTTAATTCTACTTTCATCTTGCTTATAAGTTGAAAATTCTGAGACATTTATTTCCACTATTGTGTATGTCTTGCCCTGAAGCTTAATATAAACCTGTTAATTTAGTTTGTCAATAAAGGATAATATAGAAATACAAGTACTCAACTGATTTGGGCCTGATAAATACTATATATATATTTTTTCAGGATTTATGAAAATATATGATGTAGGCAACGCTCAATTATCCTTCCTATTTGCTTTAGTTTAGTGCTTCACAGAATTTCTATTTAGAAATGTTAATATGCACACATACACACACAAAGGCTGAATACAATACACTATTCCTTTTCAATTTTCTCTGCTAAGGAAGGAGTTGAGTAATGGAAGCCAACTACTCAAGTTAAATGATTACATCCATTGTTTGGAAGAAGCACTATGTTAAAAATCACTGAGTGAGGCAGCCTTCTGATGCAGCAGGTTCAGTGAGTTCAGCCACCTCTTAAGATGCTCACATTCCATACTGGAATTTCTGTTCAAGTGTGGCTCCATTACTGCTGGTTCAGCTTATTCTTCATGCATTCTGGGAGGTGGTAGAAGATGGCTTAAGTACTTGGGTCCCTGTCACCTGTATGGGAGACCTGAATGGAGTTCTGGACTCCTGGCTTCAGTGTGACCCGGCCCTGTCTTGATAGTTTTGGGGGCAGTGGACCAGCTAATGGAAATCTCCTCTCTCTCTCTTTCTGCCTTTCAACTAGATGAAAATAAATACACATTTTTAAAAATGCTACACAGGTATTCTGTAGATTAAGAAAGTCCATTCCTTCTGCAACCAGTAGTGTGGGTTATAGGCATGAGGGGAGCACAGGATCAGGGATGGAGAAGTTGATACAGTTTACTCCTCAGAGCTTATTTTTCAGAGGATGTTCCAGGAAAATTTTTCTCACAACATTGTACTCAGAGGGGCCAGCCCACCATTCAACCAATGAAAACTACAAGAAACCACTCAGAGTCAGAGTTTTAGACATAAAACACATGAAGACGTGTCACTTAAGCAGGACCTTCCCACTCCCCCCCCCCACCCCTTTCTACATCCATGTCACTCCTCTTTGACTCTTACTACAAATGTCTAGCAAACTGTATCTCAGGAAGGCTGTTTCTTTAGCACATTATGACTTCATACTATCTCCTTTACTTGTCATAACTAACTGAAGCTTTCCATTGAACACTGTCTGCTTGAGATTGACAATTCAGTGAAACCCCATGGGGATGGACCTCTTATGTCAGCTAAGACTAGAGCCAGTTTGATTCACAACCACCATTATTGACTTTATTTGATGTAACATGAGGATAAACCAAATCCTTTGAAACACAATTCTGACTCAGATTTAGGGAGAAAAGTATCATGATTACTTACATGTCACCTAATTAAAACCATGTATTATAGAAGTAACACCAATTTTTGCTACCCCCTGGGACTTATGCCTATCTGTAATCTCCCAATGCTGGGCATGGTTTGGACATAGTGACTCATTTGTTTTATTTTTCTTTTTTTTTTTTAGACATTGAGAGAGAGACAGAGATAGAGAGAGTTACAGACAGTGAGAGAGAGACAGAGAGAAAGGTTTTCCTTCCGTTGGTTCACCCCAAATGGCTGCTACAGCCAGTGCACTGCGCCCATCCGAAGCCAGGAGCCAGGTGCTTTCCTGGTCTCCCATGCGGGTTCAGGGCCCAAGCACTTGGGCCATCCTCCACTGCCTTCCCAGGCCACAGCAGAGAGCTGGACTGGAAGAGGAGCAACCAGGACAGAATCCAGCACCCCAACCATGACTAGAACCCAGGGTGCCGGTGCTGCAGGCGGAGGATTAGCCAAGTGAGCCACAGCACCGCACAATAGTGACTCATTTGTAAGAAATAAAATATTTACAACACTGCCAAAGTGATGAGATGGCACTTCTAAAATTCAAAAAAGACTATGGCCTTCCTCTTGCAGGCCCTCTGTCACTCTCTTGATATTTGATATTTAATGGTGATATTGTGATTTGCTTTATGGAAAAGCCCATATGTAAAAAACTGATGGAAGCCTTTAGCCCACAGCCAAGGAAGAACTGAGTCTTTCAATGAAATAACAAGGAGGAAATAAATATGGTCAACAAATTCATAAGCTAATTTAGAAGCAGATCCTAACTGAAAATATAGATAAAAGTATATCCACTGCTGACAGCTTAACTGCAAAGTCTCCAAGTGACTTTCAACACAGGCACCCAGGTAAGCCATGCCAGATTCTTGACCCAGGGAACTGAGAGATAATAAATATCTTTATTTAAAATTCCTATAGCTTTTGATAACATTTTTTGTGGCAATAAATGATTATCATGATAGGTGAACCATATCTCTATATTTGGGGTCACTGAGCATAGCAGAACCTGTAAAACAATTATTCTTTTATTGTTTTTGCAATCAACTTCATGTGAAAATATCACTGATAATAGGGCTGGATAGGATTCAGATGCTTCTGAATTTTACTAGTAATTTCTTATTTCCTTATATGGTTCATTTATATCTATTACTTATAGTAAGCTAAAATACTTTATACTTATGAATATATATGACTATACATATATTTACAAACATATGTATTGTGTATATATCTCATTGCCTGTCCTTGATGTTTCCCTAGGAAAAAGAAACTAATCAAAAACAAATAACATTTCTGACTATTCCCTTCCAACAAGGAAGTAATTTTCTTTAGATATCCACCAACATGTATTATATTAATATTAATAATTTGAGACTAATAATATGCAAAAAAGCCTGTGTTGTTATTTCTTCAAAATTATTTCCTCATTTTCATTATAAAAGAAATGGCAGTTTCCTATATTTTAATTCTATGGATTCAGAACTGGAAAGCAAGAAGTACTGGCATAATCATTAATTAACTCTATGATTCCATGACCATAATTATATCTCAGTAAGCCTCAGCTCCAATTATTGTGTGGATTTTATATTAATAACATATTTCACATAGATATAAATAATATATCACATATATTATAAATGTAGTAGAAAGTAAGCATATTTTATATGTATTTGATGGTTTAAAGTTGCTAGTATTGATTGGACTTATTCAAAAGAGAAGTCTATTGTAGGCAAGCACAAAATGTATGGGATGAATAAATAACTTAAGGCTACATCTTAACCAGGTGAAGAACATCTATCCAGTCCTTTACTTAACTTCAGGTTGTCATTACATTTCCCGAAATTGTGTGTAGAATTACATTTTTTCTATCTTCGTGGGGAACTACATAAGTATGAGAGGGTGACTGTGCTATTTTAAAGGGAGAATATACACTCTTTGCTTCAGATACCCAAAATGTTCATGGCCAGAGAATGCCAGATACACTTTATAAAAGACTTATGGGAAAATTTCAGTTTCCAGGAGTACCATAAACCATAGGCCTGATTGATTCTTCTCCTTTAAATAAGCTATGGAAACTCTATCTGATATTTGGATGAAGTATTGAGTGTATTTTAGATGGAACAATGATAAGAGATCAAATAAAGTAATAAGACAAAATGGAGAGTGCATGGAAACTAGATGTCTGCATTTATTCACCAAAATATGTTCAAGAATATTCCAGTAAGTATTATTTGAAATATCCCCAAACTGGAAATAACACAAATTGTCAATAATAGAAAGGAAAATAAACTTTCACTATAGATTCATAAAAAGTAACATAATTTAAACAAAAGTATCTAGCAGGTAAAGAACACAGATGGTCTGTTAATTTGTATAAGGAACAGAGATCTTTAAAGCCAATAACAGTAGCAACTTCTTAGAGATCAAGAAGGCTGCCACCTTCAGAGAAGCAACTCTGACATAAGGGGACTAGGGTGCTGAGATGCTTATGGTAGTTAGATTCATTGATCTACACTGAAGTACTGCTTCATCAATTTGAATACATGCAGATGCTTCAAAAACCTGTAGAAAAAAATTGAAAATTGAATTAAAAGATAATTTTAGGGGCCGGTGATGTGGCTTAGCTGGTAAAGCTGCCACCTACAGTGCCAGCATCCTATAGGGACCTGGGTTCGAGTCCCGGCTGCTTCACTTCTGATCCAGCTCTCTGCTATGGCCTGGAAAAGCAATAGAAGATGGCCCAAGTCCTTGGGCACCTGCACCATGTGGGAGAATCGAAAGAAGCTCCTGACTCCTGGCTTTGGATGGGCGCAGCTCCGACCATTGTGACCATCTGGGGAATGAACCAGTGGATGGAAGACTTCTCTCTCTCTCTCTGCCTGTGCCTCTCTGTAACTCTGCCTTTATAATAAACAAATAAATCTTTTAAAAAACTAATTTTATCTTGGTGCAAGTATTTTTTTAAAATTTATGAATGGATTTTTTTCATAATATGTATTTTCACAGATTCCTTGAAGATCCCTTCCCATAAGCTTTATTCATTGTTCTGTGTGTGTGCAATAGTCCTGTACATAAGTAAAAATACAGGTGTAATTCATAGCCAAAAAGACAAAACTTAAAAGAAATAATGAATTGGAAGATAACACTGTGAACTTATTTTTGGTAAAGGGAAAAGAAAAAACATATTGAAAAAAATTTAAAATTCTAATTCAAGGAAATTAAAATTTGAAAGAAAGAGAAAGACATAGAATTCATATTTGAGAAAGTAATAGTTGAGAATTTTTCACGAGTGATAAAAGACTCAGCTTCAGGGAACCCCATCAATCCCATGTAGAACACATAAATCAGGATTCCATGTTTGGACACAACAAAGAGGCATTCTAACTCTTTAGAAAATAAAGAGTACAATTATGCCTCAGAGAAAGCAGGAAGAGAAAGAGTGGCATTCATGAAATGTGCCGGGAAAGGTTAAGGAAGCAGACATCATACCTCAGCCAGAAACATCAAAATCTGTGGTTATCAAAAGCTCAGCAAAGTAGGGTTGCAAAGCGCCAAAGCTCCCAAGAGCTCTTAAATCAAAGAGACTTCCACCATTTACTCAGTGGACTTTTGAAACTGCACACATGGACCAGGTGTCCTGCATGTGTAGCACAGAGGAAATTTTCAGAAATTCAGTTTCTAGTTGCAGAGGCGTTAATAGAGGATCGATAACAAATAATCCAGCACACTAATACTTATAGATGATAAGTGAAGAGATTGTCTTTATAATCTTAGGGTGTTTATGCTAAAACACAAAAACTGTGAGTCACAAAATTTGACAAATGTTGCAACTACGTTGATATAATTTCTAAGAATTCATAAGCAACAAAATGGTGTCTGGAGTTTTGAGATTGTGATAAGACATTAGCAATCAGGATGTGTGGTATATGGGCACTTTTTGTACTACTTTGTGATTTTTGTTTTGTAAATTTAAAGCCATTTTATAATTTACAAAAGTTAAAAATAGAGACAATCTATGATTTGGAATAAGAATTGGTGTACAAAACACATGTGATTGAACAGGACAGTGCTGTGGCACGGCACAGTGGGTCAAGCCACTGCCTGTAACACTGGCATCCTACATCAAAGTATCCGTTCCAGTCTGATTTCCCTACTTCCTATCCTACTCCCCACTAATGTACCTGTGAAAGCATCAGATGATGGTCCATGTACTTGGGCCCCTGCAGCATATGTGAGAGATCCAGATGGAGTTCTAGGCTCCTGTCTTCAGCCCGGTATAGTCTGGGTAATTGCAGCAATTTGGAGAGTGAACCAGCAGATAAAGATATTCTCTCTATTTCTGTGTAGGTGTGCGTGTGTGTGCGTGTGTGACTACCTTGTCAAATAAGCAAATCTGTGAAAAAGAACATATGGTTGAAAAGAAAATTAGTATCTAAAATAACAAGAATTATTTTGAAGCTCTAAGAAAAATCTAAATGCTTTATATCATTGAGTAAAGTACTTGAGAAAACAATCCACAGAGGAGAAAGCATAAATAACCAAATACATGTAAAATATTACAACATAAACTATTAAGGAATTGTAAATTAATACTGTATAAAAGTGTTATCTTATAGTGAGAAGATTATCAACATAATTCAATAATACAAATTCTCATTAGAACAACTATAGGCCAGCACTGCGGCTCACTAGGCTAATCCTCCGCCTTGCGGCGCCGGCACACCGGGTTCTAGTCCCGGTCGGGGCACCGGATTCTGTCCCAGTTGCCCCTCTTCCAGGCCAGCTCTCTGCTGTGACCCGGGAGTGCAGTGGAGGATGGCCCAAGTGCTTGGGCCCTGCACCCATGGGAGATCAGGATAAGCACCTGGCTCCTGCCTTCGGATCACCGCGGTGCGCAGGCCGCAACATGCTGGCCGCAGCGGCCATTGGAGGGTGAACCAACGGCAAAAGGAAGACCTTTCTCTCTATCTCTCTCTTTCACTGTCCACTCTGCCTGTCAAAAAAAAAAAAAAAAAAAAAAAAAAAAAAAAAAAACTATAGTATCTATTTCACCGTTTGGAGGAATGCAAATTGGCAACACCACAGTAAGGCAAAATAATCTAGTAAAACTGAAGATCTATAACTTTATTTTAAAGTTATTAGTTATAACCAAGAAAAAGTTATACACAAAGAAAAACCAATCTATATTCTGTAGCCAAGATGTTTAACATGTGTGGTGGTATTGTTAAGATTTGTAATAACAAAGGTATTTGTACTAAAAAAAGGAAGGTTTATCAATACTGGAATGCATAAAATACTATTGTATTTCCACACCATGAAATACTATTCTCCAATGAAAATTTATCAAAACAACTATTTCCATGAATATCCCATCATTGGGGGAGAGTTAATTTGTTTTGATTGCTTAGTCTTTCAAATATTCCTTAATGGTGCTCCATTGCTCATATTAGCAATTGAAAACCATCTCTGAATAGTTTTCTCTCTATGGGATAAATGCTATAGCATACAATGAATTACCTCTCCAGAACTGTGTGCCGACTTGGAAAAGGACATCAGTGAGAGCAAGGTAAAAGTCATTTTCTCCACTTATTTTAGGTCAAACTGCTATGAATAAAATTCCATAGCCAGTGACTTAAACAACAGACATTTAGTTCTCAGAGTCTGAAGGCTGCAGTGTTCCAGATCAGTGTGCCATCATGGTTAGGCTCTGGTAAGGATTTCTTGCTTGCAGGAGGCTGCCTTTTTCCTATATTCTCATAGACTGTAGAGAGACAGACACACCTAGAGATAGAGAGAGAATGCAAGCTTTCTGATTTTTTTATGGGGGTCCTGAACTTATCAAGAGACCCCTACACTGATGACCGCACTGAAACCTGACAATCTCCCCAAGCCTCAATCACCTTATCTCACGCCATTAAGGGTTAGAACTCCAGCAAAAGAATCATAGAAGGACAAAATTCAATTCATAAACAACATTAAATTTGTATAGCTTTCTGAGATGTAAAACAAGCCTACATATAGCCAGAAACCATATTGTAGATGCTGAAATGTTGGGTCAAGGAACACCTCATATTATCTATTCAAATATATTTTCTTAACACTTGGTGTATGCTAAGCAAGGTAGTAACAACAGGACCAATCAGGCAAGGGGTGACATTTGAAAGAGGATTTAACTATAGGTTTGTCAGAATAAAGCAATACAGAAATGAAGGTATGGAAGAAAATATGGTTCAATGATACCAGCATGCAAAATTCATGCTGTCAGGGGTCAATTCTAGACCCTGTGTCTTCTAACCTGGATTCATGTCAGTACTTCAAAGTTTATTTCCTGATCTGTAGATTCTTCATACACATTCCTGTATCTCTTCCATAATATTCTGTAAGCACAAGCATTTTATATCTCTCTTCTCTTCACCGTCTTCAACACTAAATATAACTACTTGTCTGGCTATTGGACCACAAAAATTAAGGTCTCACCAATTTTCTCTTCTCAGGCCCGTTCTTTTATTCCATACCTATAGATTTACGTTCCATTGCTGAACTTCCTAACTCTCTCCAGGATTGTGGCCTTATTTAAACTGATGACTTGCCAACAACGATCTGCTTTCCATATTTGTCTATGTTATCTGTACCTTCTTCAAACTTCAGTTTAAATGCACTTATTCTAAGTGGTCTTGTTAGATGAGAGTTAAAGCTCTTCTCCCAGCCCTAGTGATATTTTACTGGATCACTTGTTAACCAAGAGACCAAGAGACTTTTTTGCTCTTTTGTAGTTTCATAGAAATAGTTGGTGAATAAATCAAGTGGCATCAAATGGAATCAAACTGAGTTTAGTTGAATTGAATTGAATTTTGATGAATGATTCTTCTTAGTACTTGAACACTAAACAGTCCATACAAAATAATTGTATTTGTATTTTATCAGGTTCTTTTGGATGTGTATCATTAATAGAAATGCTGCACAGAATATTCTTCACACAATCAGTGAGAAGTTTCAGATGATTCAGACTTAATAGCCACATTCATGGACAGATAATAACACTGTCAGTGAGTGTCATCTTTGACTAAGAAACAGCAGAGTTCTTTAGCTCAATACTGAAAACGGACATATTTAAAGCTAGGCTAATAGGCTCTGTTTTTAATGGGCCAACTTGTATTCAAAGTTAATTGGATATTGAAAATCCCAGCTTATGCTTAATATGGATCATTTTTCAGAAATCCCAAGATAAAGCTGCTAACTATTTAAAAAATGACAAACCTATACATTTCCTAAACCATTGGCTTTGGCAATTCTCATTACAGCAATAAATCCTTCCTTTGAAAATTTTCTTCTTCCATTTAGCTTATAGACAATGCTATTCTTTCTTATGTAATCTACTTATGCATATCATTTTGTGCATTCATCACTTCTGAATACCTGACCATTATAAGGTAAGGAACATTTGCAAAGATAGAAATAGTTTAAATAGAAAACTGTGGGATAGACAGTTGATTTGGAAAAAAAATGTTGCTAATATCCTTTCCAATTCAAAGATTGTATACCGTTTTATCTTGTTTTATTTGTAAGACCAAACTAATACAATGTTTATTCCATAATCATCATTAGTACTTTCTGTTTGTTCTGGCCCAATTTTCATTTTTGAATTTTAATTTGCAACCACAGTGTGAAAAACCCTATCATAATTCAAAACAGTAATGTGAGTGAATCAAAGGAGCAACTAACATTTGCTCAGCATTTTTATACAGATTTCTTTCTAAAAATCCAGACTCTTTTTTTCACCTGCTTTTGTTTACTCCAAAGACACACATCCAAGCACACACAAACACACACACACACAATAGCTGTTTGACAACAAAATTTTAAACATAAACCTGGGGCCAGCACCATGGCGCAGTGGGTTAATCCTCTGCCTGCGATGCCGGCTTCACATATGGGCACCAGTTCTAGTCCCGGCAACCCCTCTTCCAATCCAGCTCTCTGCTATGACCTGGGAAAGCAGTAGAAGATGGCCCAAGTCCTTGGGCCCCTGCACCTGTGTGGGAGACAGGGAAGAGACACCCAGCTCCTGGCTTCAGGTCGGCGCAGCTCTGGCCGCTGTGGCCATTTGGGGAGTGAACCAGTGGACATAAGACCTTTTTCTCTTCCTCGCAAATAAATCAAAAAAAAATAAACTGTATACTTAACAATATCTTATGGGTTATTGGAATCTTTGTTTTGTATTGAAGAAAATATACTAGGACTTTTTTATTTTAATTTTTAATTTTTATTTTTAGTTCTATGTTTTAATATCCTGAATTTTAGAATAGTGTTAAACTTACAAAATGGAATTTGTGAAGTAATACAAGAGTTCCCATAAACCCCACCCAGCTTGTGTTATCAGCATCTTGTGTTATTATGATATATTTGTCACAATTAATTAACTGCATTCAGCTTCCTCTATTTCGTTTTATCTAAACTCCATTTGTCTCTCCAACACACCCCAGATTCTATTAATCAACATTCTCTGTTCACACTGGGTGATGTTTCTGTTTTTTGTGGTTTTGCTTTTCATTTTCTTTTTTTTTTTTCTGTAGCTCCAACATAAAAGGGAGAACAAATGATATTTTTCTTTCTGTGTCTTGCTTGTGTTACATAACAAGATGTCCTCCAGTTCTGCAAATGACAGGATTTCATTCTTTTTAATGGCTTAATGGTATTCCATTGCACATACTCTACATTTTCTTTATCCATTCATCTGAGGATGGACACCTTTGTTGATTCTATATCTTGGCTACTGTGAACATTGCTGCAATAAAAATGATGAAGCAGGTTTTATTTTTAATACAATGATTTCATGACTTTTACATAGGCAACCATAGAATTGCTAAATCATTTGGTAATTCAGTTTTTAAAGAAATCTTGGTGCATTGCTGTGGCACAACAGGCTTGGCCTCCACCTGCAGCACCTATATTGCGTATGGATGCCAGTTTGTGTCAGGGTTGCTCTCCTTCTGATCCAGCTCTCTGCTAAGGCCTGGGAAAGCGTAGCAGATGTTCCAAGTGATTGGGCCACTGCACGTGCCTGGGAGACCTGGAAGAAGCTCCCGGCTCTTGGTTTCAGATTGGCCCATCTCTGGCTATTGGGGATGTGAATCAGTAGATGGAGAATCTTTCTTTCTGTCTCTCCTTCTCTCTTTGTATAACTCTACCTCTCAAATAAATAAATAATTATTTAAAACATTAAATCTCCATACTGTTTATCCATAGTGGCTGTACTAATTTACATTCTCATTAAAAAATGTGGAAGAGTTCCCCTTTCTCCACATCCTCGCCAGCATTCATCACTTTCTGACTTTCTGTTTTATTTATTTATTTATTTTTTGCCAATAGCCACTCTAAATGGAGTGAGTGAGTGACATCTCATTGTGGTTTTGGTTTGTAGTTCCCTGATGGCTAGAGATATTGAGCATGTTTATATATTCATTGGCCATTTGCATTGTTTCTTTTCAAAACTGTTTCTTTTGAGACATGTCTGTTGTCCATTTCTTAACTGGATTGGTTGGGTTTTGTTGTTGAGGTTTTGAGTTCCTAATAAATCCTATTCTCTATTAATTTTTATAAAATAAAAGGTATGTAGATAAAGAACAAAAGGCAGGACATTGTCATAGGACATTTTGTTTTTGTTTTGCTACCTATGCTTTGTCAGCTGCTTATTATGCTTCATATTTCTGAGTTTTCCTCACATTAACTGCATTAATTCTCACACAAGTCCTGAAATTATCATTCCCATTGATCAGAGCTTAAATCATTTTTAATGATGGTGTATGCATTATGACATCAAAGTTAAGGTTCTTTATACTTTATAATTAGCAGAATATGAATTATATTCTGAGTCTCCTGTCTGCACAACTTGAGGTTGTGTGCAATAGTCAGACACTTGTTTTTAAAATTTTGCGTGTATGTTTTGTGCTTGTAAATTTCAAACAGTTGCTACTTGGCTAAGATTATCACGCCCAGTGTTTCAGATTCTCATGTATTCAGAGCAAGG
The DNA here is from genome assembly GCF_964237555.1 of Oryctolagus cuniculus. Lineage (NCBI taxonomy): Eukaryota > Metazoa > Chordata > Mammalia > Lagomorpha > Leporidae > Oryctolagus > Oryctolagus cuniculus. The sequence continues at coordinate 26,555,554 of NC_091432.1, read as the reverse complement.
CCAACCAAACCCTGCATGATTTTATCATCTTTCTTCTTCCCTTCCTCCCTCTCTCCTCCCTACATCCCCACCTTTCATCCTTCTGTCTCCCTTCTTTCCTTTCCTTCTTCCCAGCTATGTACTTATCTATCTAGTCGCCTGTTTTATTCAGGACTTGCCATTCTCATCATATCCAAATTTATTCTTAAATCTTTTCCAATTGTGAATCAGATTTTAGAGATTCAGCTTCCTGATATTATCCAAATGAGGCACTGAAAAGATTTTTTTTTTTTTTAGTTTTGAAAATTCAGAGAAAAAACTCTAAACTTGTCTATTTCATGTCCCATTCTCTGCAACTGGAATTATGAAACAAGGCCTAAGGGAAGCATGTATTCATCACATTCAAAATTCTTTAAGTTGTTTCTGTACTATGAACATTTATTTATAAACATCATCAAAAAAGGGGAATCTGGACTGTCAGTAGATCCTATTCAGATGTTCTGTGACGTCATTTTTTTCAAACTAAAATACTATAAATACTTTGCTATACTAAATTTTATGTATTTGTTTCTGTGTGTAGACACATGTATAATACTTAATATTTTATTTTACTTATTTTTTAAAAGATTTTATTCATTTATTGAGAGGTAGAGTTATAGAGAGAGAAGGAGAGAGTGAGAGACAGAGAGACAGGTCTTCCATCTGCTGGATCACTCCCCAAACGTCCACAAAAGCCAGAGCTAGGTCAGGAGCTTTTTCTGGGTCTCCCGCATGGGTACAGGGGCCCTAGCATTTGGGCCATCTTCTACTGCTTTCCCAGGCCATAGCAGAGAGCTGGATCAGAAGAGGAGGATCCAGGTAGAGGAGCAGGTGGAAACTTAGCATACTATCCCACAACTCTGGCCCCTAGCCAATACTTTAAGGACAGTATCAAGTGTTCAGAATATGAAAATTCAACATTGTTTACCTTCCCCACTACATATGTTTCTGTTTTTGATCAAATAGTAATTCAAGTCAAGGTGTAAAATTTCATATTGTAACTTTCTTTTCTCACAACACTCAAGCTTAAGGGACTAATAATTAAAGCACTATAGCCACACTAGATTATTTATATAACTTGTGCCCACTTCTCACATATTTTAAGGAGTCAAATATTCAAAGGCTCTTTCATGTGTCTGTGCAGATTCATTATTTTTGTTAACAGCAGTGCATCCCTTTTCAGATTAGTCATGGTCACAATTTCCCCATTTTCTTTTAAGGCAAAAGATGATAGAGTTAATATTCATGTCCACCAAAGTCCTTGGTTTCCTCATTGTAATGGTCTGTGAGGCTTAATGCAATGACCCCTACTGGGGGCACTGGGGACACATTGTCACTGCTGGTGTTAGTGCTGGCACAGTCACCAGTGATTCCACTACACTTTTTTTTTTTTTGAGGTTTACTTATTTATTTAGAAATTATAGTTACTGAGAGAAAGAGAGAGAGAGAGAGAGTGAGAGAGCACTCTTCTATATGATGGTTCACTCCTCAGATGGCCATAAAAGACATGTGTGGGCCAAGCCGAAGCCAAGGAGATAGGAGCTTCATTTGGATTTTCCATATGGGTGACAAGAGCCCAAACACTTTGTCCGTCTTCCACTGCTTCTCCCAGGCCGATATCAGAGAGCTAGCTCGGAAGTGAAGTAACTTAAACATGAACTGTGCATATATGGGATGCTGGTGTCACAGGTATGGATTTCACCTGCTCCTGCCACAATGCCAACCCCATGTTTCTGCTCCTTTTCACAATGTGCAGTCAATACTGTTAGCAGGAACATTTCTGATACTATGGACAACAGTGTGATGAATCAATGGTAGTCACACATTGTTAAATCAGAAAAATCCCCGGAAGTAACAAAACCACAGCACTTATGAAATTAAAAAATAAAACATTTTAAATACAAAATAATTAGACTATAAGGGTTGATGGATGAACAATCTGAGAGAGAGATTATTGAATTGAATGGAACTCTGCAGTTTCTTAGAAATTCTTCTGCAAATTCTTCTTCTGTTCCATAAGCACCTTATAAGAAATTCACAGGCATGCTCATCACACATAACATGTTTCTTCAGTTAAATACAATGTAGGTTGAGCCTGAAATGCAAGTATGTTACAAAGGAAAGTGGACAGTTTAAAGGACAAAATACCAAGGCTATGATGAACATGTAAAAAAGCAATTTAAGATCAATGTACAATAAAATATTCTTTTAGTTTTTAATTACTTTTGAAAAAATTTCAATAACTACTTCCTCAATGGAGAAATTAAATTAATCCTAAATAAAAAATATGAAATACAGTTAGAAATTAAATAGAACACAAATAATGCCATTGCTCCAGAAATACCTGAAAAATATAATATTAGTAAACTTGCACCTATACTAATGTCTAACTCATATTAAGCCTTGAACAAATATCAAGCTTCTTTTAATGTTATTATCATCTCTGAATATACTATATAATATAAATAAATGCAAAGAGAACATTCACAGGATTACTTCAGTAAATACAAAGTCTCCATAAAATCCAAAATTCCTTTTAAAAAGCATTTAGATGATTCTTTAACATTGCAAAATATCTATTAAAATCATTGATAAACATGATCACTAATGTCAAAACAATTTCTTTTTAAATCTGGATAAGGCAATGATGCTGGCATCACTATTACTTATGCTGCCTGAAAGCTATATCAGTAAATTTTAAATGGGGAAAAATACATTGTTTCATAAAAAAGTAGAGGGATAAACATTTGATGTAGCAGCTAGGACATGTGCATCCCTATTGAAGAGTCTGGGTTCAGTTCTCCAGGTTGATCCCAACTCCAGCGTCTTGCTAATGTGCACTCTGGGATGCAGCATGTCATGTTTTGAGTGGGTTGCTTCCACCCACTTGGGAATCCCCAGTTGAAATCCTGGCTCCAGGATAAAGCCTGACCCAATTCCTGCTAAAGCAGCTATCTGGGGAGAGAACCAGCAGATGGGAGGTATCTTTCTCCCTTTTTCACTTTCTGTTGCTTTCTCTTTCAAATAAATAAAATAAATTTTAAAAAAATAAAAAAAGTAAAATAAAAGTGTTCCTTCAAATTAGGATAATTTGTGAAGTTTTGTTTTGGTCTTTTTTCATTTTTTAAGTATTTTTAAAATTTACACTCAATTTCTCCTGTTAACATTTCATGTTAGTATACCTTCCACAATGAATCACGCCCAGCTTCTTCAATTTCTGTTTTAACAGAATCGCTGCTTTACCAATCTCTGGGCTAAGTATAGAGAAATTCTAAAGGTGGATAACATAACCTCAGTACTAAAAATTGACAAAAGTAGAGATTACTGAGACTTGTGAAGTTCAAGCTTACAGAAACCACAAGATTGCTCTCTCTCTCTGCCACCAGCTGTGGGGTTGGAATGTCTCTGAGATCATCTGTAGGTCTGATAATTCATTAGCTATACTGACAGATTCACAGAAAACAGTTTGTCATTTATTACAAAAAATGGATAGAAATTAAGAGTCAATTCATTGCCAAATGAAGCAAAATAAAGCATCAGACTACAAAATAAATCCCCTGGCCCTTTCCAGAAATTTCTAGAGCACCAAAAATGAAAACTGAATATGAAGTAGATATTGGGTCATATTAGTATATCATTATTAATTCATTGAACTCAATATTATATTGGTACTTAGTGATACTAAATTATATGTATATTAAGTTGTATTTTAATATTGCATCCATAATAGATTTACATACATATGAGTATAAGCAATATATTCTCATGTCTGGTTTGCTTACATGTATTTCATTGTATTCATACATTATTTTGTACATAATAAAATAACTTAGAAAATAGTAAGCAATTTAATGGAACAAAGTGAATACACTACATAGATCTGCTTGTGTAAATGAGAGAAATCCTCAACACAATGCAATGATTTGAGTATGATTTGTTGCCTCTGAAATTCATGTTGGAGTTTAATGCTATTGCGTGCTATGCAAAAGAGCACTGAATCTGAGAATCCTGTGGGTTAAAACGGGAATATTTGGTAGATTAGTAAGATTAGATAATTTCATTAGATTGAATATGGGTAAGACTTTAAGGAGGAAGAGAGACCAGAATGTGTACACACACCTATATGTAACCCTGTCTTCCACCACGTGATGTCTGGCAACAACTTGCTACTCTGCCAGCAAGTAGACTACCACCAGATGTAGGCTTTCAACCTGGGACTAGAACCATGGATCAAAATGGACTTCTTTCTTCTGTAACTTACCCAGTCCATGGGTTTATTCTATTAGTGACAGAAATGAGTCTAAAACATTCTCAGTTTATCAAATTATCATTTAAAAATTTGTTCAGACAATATTTACAAATCTGAGATGGAAGAAAAACATTTCATATGATGAGAATCCTTGAAAATAAACAGTCAGCATTTTTCTGGTTTGAGTAAAAATTAATATAATCTCTCTGGAAAGCAAATACTCAATATGAATCAAAGAAATATTGTGAAGATGAATATTTCCATTCAGCAATTTCACTTCAAAGCACTTAGCCTAAAAATTTCATCAGCTGGTGCAATTAGATTGATTAGTTCACTCTTCTCATCCATTTGTTCTTTTAAGAATGCTTCTTGAGCATCACATGTCAGGTATCAGACACTAGTGTAGACTAATAGACTAAGAGAATAGAGTCCTCAAGAGTTTATACAATTGCCTCATATGAGCAAATATATTAATGTACTACAATATAGCAAGCATTTATTTGTTGAGTTATTAAATGTCCATAAGATAGAATTAAATATTTAAAGACAGTATCTAGAATAAATAAAGATATAGTAAGTGAAAAATGCTACAAATAGACTGTGGCGTTTTTGTTGCCTTAAACTAGAAAAACCCTGAAGTTACATAATTTAAAGCTTTGCTATAATTCTTGCTAAGTGCTGAAATTATCAGAAAATATTATTTTTTCATTCTCATAATTTTCAATTTTTTACAGTAAGCATAATTAGAGCAACTTTTGTAATTAGAAATAAAAAAAAAACATTTATACTTTAAAAATGTTTTCCTAAATGAAGGTACTTCATTTAATACTTTTTTAATAACATAATACCAACTGCAATATTAATATAGCCTCTCCTCATAAATAAAATTTAATGGTATGAATTGCCAAGCTAGTTACTGGAAAATGTCAAATAACTCTTATAATTACATTTAAAAAGTATAAATATACCATTACATAGTAGCAACAATTTTACACATTTCTGTATGATCTTTGGCAGTTAGTTCACCTACCTTTGTTTAATTTCTGTATCTATAAAATAGGGCTATTTATAACTACTTAAAGGTTTGTCTTGAAGACTAATGGAATAACAATGCCTGGTCTGAAAGATTTTAATGATTTTAATTATTTCCTTGCTTTGAAGGAGATTTCAATAGAAATATATATATCTATTACTTGTGTTTGGTGTCAGCAATCAGACTTTCAGTTACTCTGTGGAATCTCTTCAAATTAATAAAGTGTCTATACCAAATACTAAATTTTTTTTCTGAAAGCATTAGATTTCTATATTCAATTCTGTTAGAAATTTTTCTGTTCTATAATATTGTCTGATATATTTATTATATGTAAACAAGCATAAATTTATTTGACTTAGTATAGATATCGTGTTTGATTTCATGCTTATTTGAACTTGCTTTTAAGTTTCCATTAAATGCAAACAAAATTTTGCACACTGAGCAAAATCTTACAGGTACAAATCACACAAGTACTCTCATATATAGAGTAAATCAACTTTAAAGAAACAATGTCATTCTACAAAATTATTCAAAACCTACACTCCCAACATTCTTTTGTTAAGATGGTCCTCTCATTATTCTAATAGTTTTTCTGACCTAAATATCTGGACAAAATTCTGATACTTTTGGAGGACTCAATTTATCTCTGTCTCTCCCTCTGTGTGTAACACTGCCTCTCAAATAAATAAATATTAAAAAAAAAAAAACAACTGGTATTTATTCTGTTGATCTCCTCTTAAATAAGGAAATTGATTGGTTTTCTCTTTGGAAGTATTGTCTAATCACCCCAGGGGAGAAAAACAGAAATAATTCTTTCTCTATTGCTTATCATTGAGTAAGAGTTTATTTTTACTATTTCTTGTCTTGATTATAATTGCAGCAATGATGATGGAGAAAAGTAATGGGAGTACAATGAGTACATTAAATTAAAGAGTAATTATAATGGGGAATAATTAAGATAAAAGCATGTATATATTCTTAAATTCAAGAGGATTCTTCATAAAGTAAATGTAAAATTATTATGGAAAAGCTGTTTCTGGATTTCAAAAATTTTGCACCGAAGTAAACTTCTTTCCTTCTTCTCTAATATTTGTTTTTTAAACTTTATTTAAGGCTTACAAACTCCATGCATTTCATATATGCAAATTTAGAAACATAATTATTCTCACTCTACTCTCCTTCCTGCCTATACTCCCACCCTTCTTCTTACTTCCTCTCCTTTTCTCATTCTTATTTGTTACAAAGATTTTTTTCAGTTAACTTTATATTCCTAAGATTACCCTTACATTAAGTAAAGAGGTCAACAAATAGTATGAAGAAACAAAACAAAACAAAATACTATTCCTCAACAGTGGAGACAAGGGCTGTTCGAAATGATTGCATCTCAAATTGTCAAGTTCACTCGTATGGATTACCTTCTGAGTACTGTATTAGTTACCACATATCAGGGAGAACATATAGTATTTGCCTTTCTGGGAATGGCTTATTTCACTAAGTATAATGGTTTCCAGTTGCATCCATTTTATTACAAATGACAAGATTTCACAAAATAAACCCTTAATTTCATTTTGCTGTAGCTCTTTGAAGTGTGTTTGCATGGATCACTCTATAAGACAGAACTGTTACCAAAAGCAATAGCAGTTGCAACAATAACACCAGTGGTACATTTTCCTGAAAGGCTTACTTTTCAACTCTTTGTTATTCAAATAAAATTTTATGTTTTAGATCCTTGATCAAATATAAGTTGGCTGTATATGTTTGGGTTGATTTCTGGTGTTTCAATTCTGTTCCATTGGTCTATCCATCTGTTTCTGTACCAGTACCATGCTGTTTTGATTACAACTGCCTTGTAGTATGTCCTGAAATCTGGTATTGTGATGCCTCCAACTTTGTTTTTGTTGTACAAGATTGCTTTAGCTATTCGAGGTCTCTTGTGCCTCCATATAAATTTCAGCATCATTTTTTCCAGATCTGAGAAGAAGTTCTTCGGTATCTTGATTGGTATTGCATTGAATCTATAAATTGCTTATGGGAGAATGGACATTTTGATGATGTTGATTCTTCCAATCCATGAGCATGGAAGATTTTTCCATTTCTTGGTATCCTCTTCTATTTCTTTCTTTAAGGTTTTGTAATTTTCATCGTAGAGATCTTTAACGTCCTTGGTTAAGTTTATTCCAAGGTATTTGATTGTTTTTGTAGCTATTGTGAATGGGATTTATCTTAGAAGTTCTTCCTCAGCCATGGCATTATCTGTGTATACAAAGGCTGTTGATTTTTGTGCATTGATTTTATATCCTGCTACTTTGCCAAACTCTGCTATGAGTTCCAATAGTCTCTTAGTAGAGTTCTTTGGATCCCCTAAATAAAGAATCATGTCATCTGCAAAGAGGGATAGTTTGAGTTCTTCCTTCCCAATTTGTATCCCTTTAATTTCTTTTTCTTGCCTAATAGCTCTGGCTAGAACCTCCAGAACTATATTGAATAGCAGTGGTGAGAGTGGACATCCCTCTGGTACCAGATCTCAGTGGAAATGCTTCCAACGTTTCGCCATTCAATAGGATGTTGGTTGTGGGTTTTTCATAGATAGCTTTGATTGTATTGAGGAATATTGCTTCCAAACCCAGTTTGCTTAGAGTTTTCATCATGAAAGGGTGTTGTATTTTATCAAATGCTTTCTCTGCATCTATTGCGATAATCATAAGGTTTTTCTTCTGCAGTCTGTTAATGTGGTGTATCACATTGATTGTTTTGCACACATTAAACCATCCCTGCATACCAGGGATAAATCCCACTTGGTCTGGGTGGATGATCTTTCTGATGTGTTGTTGCATTCTATTGGCGAAAATTTTATTGAGGATTTTTGCATCTATTTTCATGTGTCCAGGAATCTATCCATTTCTGATAGGTTTCCCTGTTTGCTGGCATACAAGTCCTTGTAGTAATTTCTGATGATTCTTTTTATTTCTGTGGTGTCTGTTATTACGTTTCCTTTTTCATCTCTGATTTTATTGATTTGGGTCTTTTCTCTTCTTTTTTTAGTTAGTTGGGCCAATGGGGTGTCAATTTTGTTTATTTTTTCAAAAAAAAACAGCTCCTCGTTTGGCTGATTTTTTGTAATGTTTTTTTGATTCAATCCTGTTGATTTCTTCTCTGATTTTAATTATTTCTCTTCTCCTACTAGATGTGGCTCTGGTTTGCTGTAGGTTTTCTAGATCCTTGAGGTGAATTGAAAGCTCATCTATTTGGTGCCTTTCCAATTTCTTCATGTAGGCACCTATTGATATAACTTTCCTCTTAACACTGCTTTTGCTGCGTCCCATTAGTTTTGGTATGTTGTGCTGTTATCCTCATTTACTTCCAGAAAATTTTTGATTTCTCTTTTAATTTCTTCTATGACCCATTGTTCATTCAGGAGCATGTTGTTCAATCTCCATGTATTTGCGTATGCTCTAGGGATTCCTGAGTTGCTGATTTCCAACTTCATTCCTTTATGGTCTGAGAAGCTGCATGGTATGATTCTAATTCTTTTGAATTTGCTGAGACTTGCTTTATGGCCTAGTATGCGGACAATCCTAGAGAAGGTTCCATGTACTGTGAGAAGAATGTAAAATCTTTAGCTGTAGGATTGAAAGTTCTGTATATATCTGTTAGATCCATTTGGGCTATAGTGTCGTTTAAATCTACTGTATCCTTGTTGATCTTCTGTCCTGTTGATCTATTTCTGAGAGTGGAGTATTGAAGTCCCCCAGCACTATTGTATTGGTGTCTAAGTCTCCCTTTAAGTCCCTTAACAAATCTTTTAGATAAACCGGTGCCCTGTAGTTAGGTGCATATATTTGATCAAGGATCTAAAACCAATTCCTGCAGCAAGGACAGTCTATTCAAAAAATGGTGCTGGGAAAACTGGATTTCCACGTGCAGAAGCATTTAGCAAGACCCCTACCTTACACCTTACACAAAAATCCACTCAACATGGATTAAAGACCTAAATCTACAACCTGACACCATCAAGTTACTAGAGAACATTGGAGAAACCCTGCAAAATATTGGAACTGGAAAAGACTTCTTGGAAAAGACCCGGGAGGCACTGGCAGTCAAAGCCAAAATCAACTATTGGGATTGCATCAAATTGAGAAGTTTCTGTACTACAAAAGAAACAGTCAGGAGAGTGAAGAGACAACCGACAGAATGGGAAAAAATATTTGCAAACTATGCAACAGATAAAGGGTTAATAACCAGAATCTACAAAGAGATCAAAAACTCCACAAAAACAAAACAAACAACCCAATTAAGAGATGGGCCAAGGACCTCAAAAGACATTTTTCAAAAGAGGAAATCCAAATGGCCAACAGACACATGAAAAAATGTTCAAGGTCACTAGCAATCAGGGAAATGCAAATCAAAACCACAATGAGGTTTCACCTCACCCTGGTTAGAATGGCTCCCATACAGAAATCTACCAACAACAGATGCTGGCGAGGATGTGGGGAAAAAGGGACACTAACCCACTGTTGGTGGGAATGCAAACTGGTCAAGCCACTATGGAAGTCAGTCTGGAGATTCCTCAGAAACCTGAAGATAACCCTACTGTTCGACCCAGCCATTCCACTCCTTGGAATTTACCCAAAGGAGATGAAATTGGCAAACAAAAAAGCGGTCTTCACCCTAATGTTTATTGCAGCACAATTCACAATAGCCAAGACCTGGAACCAACCTAAATGCCCATCAATGATAGACTGGATAAAGAAATTATGGGATATGTATTCTTTAGAATACTATACAGCAGTCAAAAAATGAAATCCAGTCATTTGCAACAAAATGGAGGAATCTGGAACACATCATGCTGAGTGAAATAAACCAGTCCCAAAGGGACAAATACCATATGTTCTCCCTGATCGGTGACAACTGACTGAACACCAAAAAGGAAACCTGTTGAAGTGAAATGGACACTATGAGAAATGGTGACTTGATCAGCATAGCCCTGACTGTTAATGAACAACTTAATACATTATCCCTCTTAGTAGTTTTTTTTTTTTGTCTGTTCTACTTAATATGACTGGTTTAATTCTGTAATTAATACACAGTTGTTGAAATTTAACTGAAATGTGATCCCTGTTAAACATGAGTGGGAATAAGAGAGGGAAGAGATATATAATTTGGGACATGCTCCAGCTGACTTGCCCCAAATGGTAGAGTTAGAAACATACCAGGGGATTCCAATTCAATCCCATCAAGGTGGCATGTACCAACGCCATCTCACTAGTCCAAGTGATCAATTTCTGTTCACAATTGATCATAATGAAAGGACTAAGAGTCAAAGGGAGCACATAGACAAGTCTAGTACCTGCCAATACTAACCGATAGAATAAATAAAGGGGAGAGTGATCCAACATGGGAAGCGAGATACTCAGCAGACTCATAGAATGGCGGATGTCCTAAACAGCACTCTGGCCTCAGAATCAGCCCTAAAGGCATTCTGATTTGGCTGAAAATCCCATGAGAGTATTTCAGGCATGGAAAGCCAAGACACTCTGCGGAAAAAAAAAAAAAAAAAAAACCTAAATGAAAGATATCTGTGAGTGAGATCCCAGTGGAAAGAACAGGTCTTCAAAGAAGGAGGTACCTTTCTCTGAAGGGAGGAGAGAACCTCCACTTTGACTATGACCTTGTCTAAACAAGATAAGAGTCGGAGAACTCAAGGGGCTTCCATAGCCTTGGAAACTCATGACTGGTGCATAGGGAGATTACTGATGCCATAAACAGGAGTGTCAATTTGTAAAGTCAACAACAGGAGTCACTGTGCACTTACTCCTCATGTAGGATCTGTGTCCTTAAAGTGCTGTACATTGAGACTTAATGCTATAACGAGTACTCAAACAGTATATTTCACTTTGTGTTTCTATGGGGGTGCAAACTGTTGAAATCTTTACTTAATGTATACTAAACTGATCTTCTGTATATAAAGAGAATCGAAAATGAATCCTCATGTGAATGGAAGGGGAGAGGGAGTGGGAAAGGGTAGGGTTGTGGGTGGGAGGGACGTTATGGGGGAGGGAAGCCATTGTAATCCATAAGCCGTACTTTGGAAATTTATATTCATTAAATAAAAGTTAAAAAAAATATGTTTTGTTGTACTATATTTTGGAAAATAAATGACATAAAACTAAGGGAACCAGAACTTTGGACAAAATATATAGAGGAGAGTATTATGATAAACAGCAGTTTTTTTTTTTTTTTTTTTTTTTTTTTAGTTTCAAGCTGCCATTGCTAAAGCCATAATAAGAATAATTAACTCTCTTGTCATTTCTCAGTGACCTCATTGTGAATATTCACATGTTATTTATAAATCCTGGTCATTTTGTACAGTTTCATGCACAAGTATCAGAAGTTAACAACACTAGGTTTACACAAGAGAAAAATAAGTAGCAATTCACCTCAACTTCATAACAGGTTTTGAAATCCAGGGTGGTTAAAACTGTTTAATTCGAGGAAGCAGTATGCTTTAGTTCAATCTTATATTTGATCTATGCAAAATGAAGCCATTCTGCTACAGTAATTGATTCCTACCTGCTTTTGGGTGCTCAGGTTGGGGAGGGAAGTGGGAAAACTGGGAGTGGAAAAGCAATGGGTAGTGAGTCAGGATGGGGGAGTCTCTTCAAGGTCCCTTCAACAAGGGGAGATCAGGAAAGGCTCCTGGGGAGGCCTTCAGACCAGGAGACCTGGATGTTAAGCCCCTGGGCTGGGAGTGCAAACACGTGTAGCTGGCCAGGGGTAGCTGAGACCTTGATGTCAACAGTCTGCAGAGACTGCCAGGCACTGGCTGTATACAAGCTATAAGCACACAACCCAGTAATAGGTTAGCTACCTCTTAAAGAAGGAAAATATTACTAGATGGGTCTACTTTCCTATATCTACTTTCCTATATTACATTTGATAATCCTCAAAACTCATAGAGAAATGTAGAGAAAGCCCAATACAAATCAATGAAAGCTAAACAACAGTAACAACAGAACAGATTCCTTAAATTTATGTACTTTACTAAATCCAAACTCTAACCAACAAAGAACTTCGGTAAATTAATGCGATGTTTTGTTGTTTTCCATCATATTGCCTTCCAGTTGGTGTAAATTTTTAATATGTTATTTAAGGTATACAACTTTCATGTGTATCATACATACAGATTTAGGAACATAGAGATACTTTACATCTTATACTCCTCCTGCCCACATTCCTATGCTTCCTCTCCCTTCCTCTCCTATTCCCTTTCTTGATTTTTACGGTGATCTAATTTGAGTTTACTTTATACTCACAAGAAAAGCCCTACACTAAATAAAGGGTCCAGCAAATAGGAGAAAGAAACACTGTTCCTCAAGAGTAGAGACAAGGGTTGTAAACAATCTTCGAATCTCAAAATGTCAATTTCACTGCTATAAGTCACATTTTCAATACTCTATTAGTTACCAAAGATCAAGGAAAACATATGGTACTTATCTTCTGGGACTAGATTATTTCACTAAGTATAATCGCTTACAGTTGCATTCATTCTGTTGCAAAAGACAGGATTTCATTCTGTTTTACAGCTGAGTGGTCTTCCATCATGTATATATGCACCATAATTTCAGTATCCAGTCAACAGTTCATAGAAATCTTGGTTGATGCCGTACCTCAGCTATTACAGATTTGTAATGAGTATGGGGAAATAGATATCTTTTTCAAATAATGACTTCATTTCTCTTGGGTAAATTCCAAAGAGTGGGATTGCTGGGTCATATTTTATATCTTTTATCAGCTTTCTGTGGTGTCTCTGTACAGTCTTCCACAAAGGCTATACTGGCTTACATTCCCCCCAAGAGTGGATTAAGGTACCTTTTTCCACACATCCTTACAAGCATTTATTGTTTGTTGATTTCTATATAATAACCATCCTAACTGTGGAGAGGTGAAACCTCATTGTGGTTTTGATTTCATTTCCCTGATGGCTAGTGATCCTGAGCATTATTTCTTGGGTCTGTTAGCCATTTGAATTTTTTGAAAATTTCCTATTCAAGTTGTTTGCTCACTTTTAACAGGGTTGTTTGTTTTGCTGAGGTTCGATTTCTTGAGCTCTTTATAGATTTTGGATACTAATTCTTTATCTATTGCATGGTTTGTAAATATTTTTCCCATTCTGTAAATTGTCCCTTCACTTTGTTGAGTGTTTCTTCTCAGTACAGTAGCTTCTCAGCTTGATGTAATCCCATTTGTCTATTTTGGCTTTGATTTCCAGTGCTTCTGGGGTATTTTCAAAGAAGGCTTTGCCTTGACAATTAAAGTTTTCCTAATATTCTCCTTTAATAACCTGATGATGCAGGGGCATAGATTTAGATCTTGATCCATTGTGAGTTAATTTTTGTATAAGGCATAATGGAGGGGTCTTTTTTTCATACTTCTGCATGCAGAGATCCAGTTTTGCTAGCACCATTTGTTGAAGAGCCTGTCATTGCTCCAGGGATTGATTTTAGCTCTTTGATTTATTTTTAAGTTTCTATTCAGTTCCAATATTCTTGTGCTAGTACCAGGCTATTTTGGCTATACCTACCCTGTTGTATGTCTTTGGGGAGGGTGAACCAACGGCAAAGGAAGACCTTTCTCTCTGTCTCTCTCTCACTGTCCACTCTGCCTGTCAAAAAAATAACAAAAAAAATCAGGTATTGTGATGCCTACAGCTTTGTTTTTGTTGAATAAAATTACTTTAGTTATTTGTGGCCTCTTGTGTTTCTGTATGAATTTTAGCATCATTTTTTCTAGACATGAGAAAAATGTTCTTGGTATTTTGATTGGGATCACATTTAATCTATAAATTGGTTTGGATAATATGGAAATTTTTGTGATGTTAATTCTTTCAATCCCTGAACATGGAAGATTTTTCTATTTTTGGGTGGTCTTCTGTTTCTTTCTCTAATGTTTTATAATTTTCATTGTAGAGATCTTCACCTCCTTGGTTAAATGTATTCCAAGGTACTTAATTTTTTCTATAACTATTGTGAATGTTATTGATTTTAGAGGTTCTTTCTCAGCGATGGCATTGTCTATCTAAACAAAGGTTATTGATTTTTGAGTATTAATTTTAATTTGCCACTTTATCAAAATCGTTTGAATTCCAATAGTCTCTTAGTGGATTCTTTTCATTCCCTTATATATGGAATCATATCATCTGCAAATAGTCATATTTTGTATTCCTCCTTTCAGATGTGTATCCCTTTGATTTTTTTCTCTTGCCTAATGGCTCTGGGTAAAACTTCTGGGACTGTACTGAATAGCAATGATGAAAGTGGGCATTCAAGTCTGGCTCTGAATCTTAGTGAGAATGATTCTCTTTTCCCCATTTCATAAGATGCTGGCTATGCATTTGTCTTAAATTGCCTTGATTGTGTTGAAGAATGTTCCTTCTATACCCAGCTTGCTGAAGGTTTTCATCATGAAAGGACGTTATATTTTATCAAATGCTTTCTCACACAGCAAGGAGTGCAGACACAACACACAGTCCTCACAGAGCAAAAGGCATGTCATTCCATGTCTTTTCTCCTAAATCTTCTATCAGAAACTAGATTATAGTAAGGATTTCTTTAATACTGTTGAATTAATGAGCCTAAAGAGTGAGAGGCAGAACTCAAAAAAGAATAGAGGCATCCAGACATCCACTCCAGAGTTAATCTTTTTACACCATTTAAAAGACAATTAATAGGCCATAACTTTATAAATAAATTTTAAAACTAAATACATTTGGGAAGAATGAATAGGAATTAAGACAGGAAGTGGAGAGGAGCCAGCACTGTGGTGCAGTGGATTAAAGCCCTGGCCTGAAGCACTGGCATCCCATATGGGTGCCAGTTAAGTCCTGGCTGCTCTGCTTCCCATCCAGCTCTCTGCTACGGCCTGGGAAAGCAGTAGAAAATGGTCCAAGTCCTTGGGCCCCTGCACCCATGTGGGAGACCCGGAAGAAGCTCCTGACTCCTGGCTTCAGATTGGGGCAGCTCCAGCCATTGTGGCCATCTGGGTAGTGAACCAGCAGGTGGAAGACCGCTCTCTCTGTCTCTACTTCTCTCTGTAACTCTGGCCTTCAAATAAATAAAATAAATCTTTTTTTAAAAAAAAAGGTAAAGGAAGGGATAGAATAAGGATGCAGGGAGGGAAGACAGGCAAATAACAAGTTTTCCATAAAGTATCAGATAATTGTGATAGTCCAACCCTGAAACAACTGGATATTGGGTGGGCAAGCTGTATAAAAAACTGAGGATTCATCAAAGTAGGGAAACTTTTACTCTCACTTACAAAACCATACTATGAACATATTAGTCAATCAGTGTCAGAGAACTAAGTATTCCCCAGGAATTCTGTATATATGTTAAGAAGAAAGAACTTCTAAATCATCATACTTTGATGAATCCTCAGTTTTTTATACAGCCTTAGTGAACATTCCTAAAGGTTGGACTATCACAATTATCTGATACTTTATGGTGTGTGTGTATATATATATATATAAAATATGATTTATATATATATATATATATAATGTATAAACCGAAAGTTTAGAAAAAATATTTAGTGAGATTATATTTTTCTCCACTTGTTAAGTCTGAAAAAAAAGAATAATGCTTCTGGTATCTACCAAGTAATGTACTGAAAGAAAATTTATAAAAACAAGTTTTTCTTCACCACCGGGCTAAGGGCTGAATTGTACCACAAAGTGGGTACTTGGCAGGATGTGCAATATGTACTTTTATTCAAGCAAGTGGGAGAAATATTGAGAGCACCTCTCAGTTATGCAGTTCCTAATAGCTTCATATACTTTTTTTCTCATTCTTTTCACTGTTATGAAAAAGATGAGGTGGGCCAAAATGAGTTTTAGGAATAATGTCCCATGATTCCACAATTTGATATGAAAAATGATTTGGTACCTAGTTTCTATCTTGGGTATTTGTAGAATTTTTTGTTTCTTTTGGACATAATTAAATTCTGCATTAATTAGCATTAACTAATCTCTCAAACTATTTTCAAATAACATGGCAATTGATTGATTTTCAGTTGGAAACAGCCAATTGGAACAAAATGCTACATTTTGGTGCACCAATACCGCCTTTCTTGACAACAGAAGGCAGGTAGAGATGCAATATGAATGTCAAATAATACATACAATGGATATGGAGATCTAGAAGATCAGAAGAAAATTTTATCATCAGTTTTACTCTAAATGCAGCTATATCAGCTAGACATAAATCTGACAAATTGAAGATTTTTTCCCTTGGGTTAGAAAGCCGCAGGAAGTTTCATTCCAGAAACCATACTGGCAAATTCCTATTTTCCAACTCTTCTTTATTTAACACCGGAAGAATCATTCCTACTATGTTCTTGCTCATCAATACTGGAACTCTTATTCTTAAATTAATTAAATGGACAAAATTGGTATAACTTTGATATTTATGTTTTTATTTTTAAATTAATATTAAGGATGCTTCTTGATCATCATGAAGTTATTTTAAGTTCAACAAAAGCTACCTGGAAGCACATAAATGATGAAGTTTTCAATGTACTGTGTTCTATATGTGAGCACTCAAATGACAGTATGGGCTCATTCTAACTTCAATCCTAAAAAGACACTGCTTAAGGAACTCTGAAGTAGAACATAGTCTATCTAATGTGTGTTTGATAACTCATTCAACAGTAACTTATTAGCAAGCCTCTATTTGCATGTTATGGTTAGATGACCTTATAATTTATCTTCTAAAGAGTGATACTGTTGATAAATAAACCAGGAAAACAATCATAAGCCAAATTGTCTAGGGAAAAATCAGGTGGCACAACCATTTTGGGCTTTGGGGACATAAGGATAAACTCAAACTGAAGATGAACTAAAGCACACAGGTTGCAACTTGTATAACTCTTTCCCTCAAGGACCCAGGGAAATGATATTGAGGCAGATTTTAGAATGCTACATATCCCTGCCTTTCAATATGCCATTCTCCATTATTAAAGTGCTTCAAATCCAGTTAGTACTTATAATCTATTTTTTAAGTTTTTTCACAGTTTTCATGAACTTTTTTTAAACTTTATTTAATAAATATAAATTTCTAAAGTACAACTTTTGGATTATAGCGGCTTTCCCCCCATAACCTCCCTCCCACCCTCAACCATCTCATCTCCCACTCACTCTCCCATCCCATTCTTCATCAAGATTCATTTTCAATTAACTTTATATACTTGGTATATACTAAGTAAATATTTCAACAAATTGCACCCACACATATACACAAAGCATAAAGTACTGTTTGAGTACTAGTTTTACCATTAATTCGCATAGTACAACACATTAAAGACAGAGATCCTACATGGGAAGCAAGTGTACAGTGACTCCCGTTGTTGATTTAACAATTGACACTCTTATTTAGGACATTAGTAATCACCCGAGGCTCTTATCATGAGCTGCCAAGGCTATGGAAGCTTCTTGAGTTCTCAAACCCCAACCTTATTTAGACAAGGCCATAATCAAAGTAGAAGTTCTCTCCTCCCTTCAGAGAAAGAGTACCTATATTCTTGAGTACAAAAGTCTTCATAAGAACAGCACACATAGACCTACTTTCTATTCTATTAGGAAGGAAATAAATAGTACAAATTAAACAACCAGGAATTTCATTTACTAATTATCAATAGAATACTAAAGAAAATTTACCTGGGGCCAGTACTCAGGCATAGTGCATAAAGCTGCCACCTGAGGTGCCAACATCCTATATAGGCACTGGTTAGAGACCTGGCTGTTCCACTTCTGATCCAGATCCTTACTAATGCTCCTGGAAAAGAAGTGGAAGATGGCTCAAGTTCTTGGGCCCTTGCACGCATCTGGGATACCCAGAAGAGCTTCTGGCTCCTAGCTTCAGCCTAGTCCAGCTCCAACCATTGAGACTTTGGGGAGTGAACCAGCAGATGGTAGATCTCTCTCTCTCTCTCTCTCTCTCTCTCTCTCTGTAATGCCTTCCAAATAAATACAATAAATCTTAAAAGAAGAAAGTATGTCTACCATTAATCATTTGACTTCTCAACTACTTGATTATTTTTCTTTGAAGAAGACAAAACTTCCTGGTCTAGTTTGCTGTTCATAGTTTACCAATGAGGAAAGATCATGACTAAGTCCTTTAAATGTCATTGGAATTTAATAAAATGTCTCTAACAATGTCCATTTCAGCCTTGTACAGAATAGGTATTTAATAATAATGCACTGATTCCATTCCCTCTTTTTGAATACAAGTAAATTCTCTTATATGTAGAGCAACCATTATTCTTGATTAAACCAGAACTGTCATGTTTATGTCTATTGCCCAGTGTCTGATTTGGACAACAAACTCTTTTACTTTCAAAAGTATTCTATTCAGGGCCAAAAATTATTGGGTCATCTAATCTAAGAAGTCCTTGTTTACATAACTAAAGACTTTTCTCTCAAATATGCTTTAACTCTTCAAGTTAAATATGGACTTACACAGAGAGTGACCTTTTTTTTCTCTTCTACTAACAGTTAATTTATTGGATTGGTACCTTACTTATTCATTCATTCAAATGTTGACATAGCTTCAGTATTAACCATTATGTTAAATTCTCAGGATATAATGGTGAGGAAAGTATATGCAATTCTTGCTTAAAAGAGTGGATTTCTGATGGACATGATTAAAATATTTAAAACTAAACAACGTCTTAGGATGTGATGCTGCAAACTACAGAAAAGCAATTTGCCTGCCAATGAAGAAAGGGAAATAAACCATGGATATTTTGTGCATTAGCAAAGAAGCTAAGCATTTCAGGTTGTAATGAAATCAAAGGAGTATACATCCTGGATCTTCCACAGCCGAATCTCATTGTACCCACTCACACATTGATTGTTGTGTCTAGGACTTCAGACCCATAATATGATTTTTGGAGTATAAGAAGAAAAACACTTTATTTTCAATCCAGATAAGGCATGCATTGGAAATTAGGTTAACAATTCCCTTTTAGTTCTTTTAATTCTTTCCTAAACAAGCATTACAAAGTACAGCATAAATGACACACCATGCTGCCATCTCCGTTTCTGTGAGACTCTCCTACTCTTCATATAATTTGTGAATAAATTACGGCATTAGTGAGTCATATCATGACACAGGAAACAGGATAGAGTATGAGGATATAGTAGAAATAGTGTTAGACAAAAACTCATGTCCTAGAAAAGGTAACTTTGTGTCTCAAAACTTAAAATATTGAAAATCATGCACTTTCTGTTACATTAAAAATCAAAACTATGTTAATCACAGTTGTCTAGTTCTGACTCATTCAGATATGTCTAAATACATAATATTGCTTAAATCCAAATTAATCTTTCCTTCATTTCATGTAAATTTATACTTTTATTTACATAATCATAAAATATACACCAATGTTTATACTGGGCCGCAGAAATAAATGCATTTAATATAGCTTGTGAATGAACAGTAGTACTAACAGTACTATGGAAATAATGAGAACTTACTACTGAAAAAACTCAAAAAGGTATTAGAATATAATGTCACTATAATATCTAATTGTTTAACATATAGTAGGTGATTGATAAATTTTCAACACTGACTAGACGGGCATACAGTATAACTTTAAATGGCTTATGAAAAGTGGAATTAGAAGATAATTTCTTTGGTGCAAAACTTTTTGAAATTCATGTATATGAGATGTCATCAAAAAGATCATGTGAATGTACATTGTAATGTATGTGAATATATGCATAGATTTAAAAAAATTTCTCTCAAACTTTTTGAAGTACCTTTGTAGTGGTGAACTGTGAAGTCTTTCCAGATCTGAGGGCACTGGGGTAAATTAATGATAAAATTAACATCCCCATTTTAGACAAATACACACATAACAAGCATTTGCATATGTACATTCATATTAATAATAGGTCAAGGTAAATCACTAGGATGTCACAGGGCTAACAGTGTAGGTGAGCAACAAATTTAGTATTTTTTCATTGAATGCCTGAATCATCCATGCTACATGAAAGTAGATATGTTAGCCTGCAGGAGACAGAAAGAACCTAACTGCTGACATAAAAAATACTTTTGGACTGAAATTATAACCCCTATTTTTAATGCAGCTGTCAGTACCCCTTGGTCTAAAGAGAGTTAACTATCTTTTTAAAAAAAGTAACATTCATTTATTTATTTGAATGTCAGAATTACAGGGAGAAAGGAACACACATACACACACACACACACACACACACAGACATCTTTCATTCACTGATTCACTCCCTGATTGGCTGCAAGTACCATGAGTAAACCAGGCTGAAGCCAAGAGCCAAGAGCTTCATCAGGTCTTCCATACAGGTGGCAGGGACTCAAGAACTTGAGCCATCTCCTGATGTTTTTCCAAGACCATTAACAGGGAGCTGGAAGTGGAGCAGCCAGGAAAGGAATCAGCGCCCCATAGAATCTTAGCAAGGCAGGTGGTGGCTGTACCTGTGCACAACACCACCTGGCCCAACTACACTTTTCATTTGTAAGACTTTGTCATAATCTAACTATAACAGAGATCCATATTCATAATGCTACCAACATCTGTATTATTTTCACATTCTGTATATTTTTTCATCTGTGCTATGTGACTTAGTAGTCAGAATTGCAATGATTTAATAGGGTGATTTTGTTATCTCCAGTTCACAGACAGAAAACTAAGACTTAGAGATAATGAGAAACTATATACAAAGTTATAACTTTCAAATAGGAAGATGAGTTTTATCAGTTGGTCTCATTCCACTTGCAAACCTAAGAACATTAAGTATTTGTATCTTTTTTTTTTTTTTTTTTTTTTTTTAGAATCATTGTTTCAGAGCAGTGGAAACTGAACCATAGATTGAAAATGACCATCATAACAATGATTAAGCATGACAGACATTTCGAGTGCTGTTGTCTTAAAATATAACTGCACCAACAAGATTTTCTGCAGTTTAATTTCTGCTGCTGAAGGGAAATACCCTCATTTGTATTTCCTGCAGGCAAAAGCTTGCAGGAGGCTGCCTACAAATCCCAGCCTCCAGGCACAGCAGTGCTCATTCTGGTGCTTCATGCAAATGTCTTATTGTACTCAACCAAAATTACAAATTGATTACAAGTCACATAAACAAGGATCATCTTAGTCATCACAGAAGTTTAGCTGCCTCTGGGCTGAAACATGGCAGCTGTTTAATCATAAAGAGCTGTACTCTTGGATAGAGCAGGACACTGTGAAAAATGATCTCATTCACAAATGCTGCATCAGTTGTAGTTGCATAAGTGTCAAAATGGTGTAAATATATTAGAGACAACCAAAGAAGATTAAAAAGTAGTAAAGCAGTGAATTAGCAAAGCAATATACAAAAGAAGATTGACATTAAAATGTAAGAACTGTAATCAAGGGTACTTCAAATAGTTTGTGGAAAATGGAATTAAAAAATAAGTTTTACTTTGATGCTATCCCAAATATTTTTGAAATCCATGCATAGTATTTTCCTAATATTTTTCATGAACTTTTTGAAGCATCCACATGTAATAGAATTGATCAGTTGAACACCAATTGCCACGTGGGCTTGAGAAAGTCACCTAATCATGGAAAACTCAACATTCTCATTCAAAAAGTTATTAAGACAATATTTTCTCTAATATTCAACCATTAGCTGAGATATCTTATTTTCTGTATACATATATTTTAATTGGACTTTTTTTTTTGAAGAGCATAAATTTCCAAAGTACAGCTTATGGACCACAATAGCCTCCTCCCCCCTGTATCTTCCCTCCCACCCACAACGCTCCCCTCTCCCACTCCCTCTCCCCTTCCCCTTACATCATGATTAATTTTCAATTATCCTTATATACAGAAGATCAATTTAGCGTATGTTAAGTAAATATTTCCACATTTTGCTCCCACACAGAAACACAAAGTGTAAAATACTATTTGAGTACTAGTTATAGCATTAATTAAACACCTAAGAGTAATTGTGTATTAATTACAGAGTTCAACCAATAGTTTTTAGTAGAATATAAAATGCATCTTTTGTATTGTTGTGGCTTCCCCCCCAACCTCCCTCACCCCCGTGGCCCTCCCCTCACCCACTCCCTCTCCCATCCCGCCCTTCATCACGTTTCATTTTCAATTACCTTCATATACTGAAGATCAACTTAGTATATTTTAATTGGACTTTTATACTTTAATTTGTTTTGGTTTTGACACATAAAAATTGTGTGATTTTCCATGCATGAATATATTGGGCAATGGCCAGTGAAGTTAAATATATTTATCTTCTGAAACATGCAATTATTCCTTATGGCAAAAACATTCAAAATTCTATCCTTTAGTTTTTTAGAGAAATTTCTAGAAATGAAATCTGAATGTCAGAGAGACACCTTTTAAAAAAATAATAGTGCTAAAAATAGGACAGAAGTCAATATGTACAAATTATGCTTGCACATACCTAAAAGTTCTTACATCATGTTTTGCATGTTATTAATCCATACCTTTGACATTCTTTCCTATCTATAAAGACAAAGAAGTGATTTCTTCCAGATGGTTCCACACTAAACATGTCTGCCATTGAACAGTGAAAAGTTTGATCAGTGTTAAATAGGTAAACAGAATGTTCAGGTGACTACTCTGAGTCTAATGTTTTCAAAATAAACCAACAACCAACTCTGCCTTTCAAATAAATAAATAAACCTTTAAAATAAGAGAGAGAGAGATAGTGTCTACACAGAAAATAGCAATGACATTAGTCCCTACTTAGATTTTTCTTTTTCTTTTCACTACATAAAATATATTTAATATCAATTATGTACTTAGAGATGAAGGCCCTTAGCAAACGTGTATGACAGCAAATGGATATTTTCACTTTTGGTGCACTCTGCCATATTCCTATTACTATAGAATTTACTATGATTTTTCTATCTCACACCTTTAATTAGTCTTCTAATACAGTTATCTATATGTATATAAGGATATAATAGAATTACTGAATTAAAATTTTGGGATACTAAGGTAATATTAATGTGAACAATAAAAATAACATCTGCATTGCTATTTTTGGAAAATGGTTTACAAAAATTTAATTATTTGCTTATGCTATATATTAACTTCTAAAGTTATATTTTATCTTTCACCAATCATGACTACTGTGTCCTAATTTCCTAAAATACTTCCACGGCATTCACTTAAAATATAATGTAGTGATTAAGACCTCAGATTTTAGATACAGACACAATTAAATTTTATTTTTATTGCTCCTAACAATGTTTGTTATATCAGAGTAATCTAAAATTCTTCTCCTAAAGTAAGAATCCAATTTACACTTTGTAGAGCTATTGAATATTTCAGCTAATTTATAGTAAGTGCTTGCTATTTGAGCGCTCAGTACTGGAGCCTAGATTGAATCTGGAGGCAAAATTCCTGTCTTCAAATTCAAATTTCTTCATTTATAATTTTGCAATATTGAACAGCCTAGATAATCTTCTTATTACATCAGTTTCCTCCTCTGTAAAAAGTCTACCTGATAGGGTTCTTATACGGATTCATTAATTTAATTCATACAAATAGAAACCCTAGCCATACAACACCCTCTGTAAGGATTAGCCATCATTACTGCAAACATAAACATCTTTTCTATTTCTGTTATACTGATTTTAACTGATTTACTAAGATTTCTCACCAATCTTCGAGAATATCAAGTTCTTGGTATCCTAGGTTTAGATTTTGTTTCAGAAAAAAAATCTTATCTGTGCTTTATTAATAAAATGAGCAAAATACTTTATATAGTTGCACATAATGCCTGTATTATAATAATGAAAGGAACATACCAGGGGATTCCAATTCATCCCATCGAGGTGGCATGCCATCTCACTAGTCCCAGTGATCAATTTCTGTTCACAATTGATCATAATGATAGGACTAAGAACCAAAGGGATCACATAAACAAGAATAGTGTCTGCAAATACTAGCTGATAGACTAAAAAAGGGAGAGAACGATCCAACATGGGAAGTGAGATACACAGCAGACCCATAGAATGGCAGATGTCCTAAACAGCACTCTGGCCTCAGAATCAGCCCTTAAGGCATGCAGATCTGGCTGAAATGCCCATGAGAGTATTTCAGGCATGGAAAGCCAAGACACTCTGGGGAAAAAAAAAAAATACCTAAATGAAAGATCTCTGTGAGTGAGATCCCAGTGGAAAGAACGAGTCATCAAAGATGGAGGTGCCTTTCTCTGAAGGGAGGAGAGAACTTCCACTTTGCCTAAATATGATCATAGTTGGTGAACTCAGGGGGCTTCCATAGCCTTGGCAGCTCATGACAAGAGCCTAGGGTGATTACTGATGCCATAAACAAGAGTGTCAATTTGTTAAGTCAACAACAGGAGTCACTGTGCACTTACTCCTCATGTAGGATCTCTGTCCTTAATGTGCTGTACATTGTGATTTAATGCTATAACTAGTACTCAAACAGTATTTTTCACTCTGTGTTTCTATGTGGGTGCAAACTGTTGAAATCTTTACTTAATGTATGCTAAACTGATCTTCTGTATATAAAGAGAATCGAAAATGAATCTTGATGTGAATGGAAAGGGGGAGGGAGTGGGAAAGGGGAGGGTTGCGGGTGGGAGGGATGTTATGGGGGGGAAGCCATTGTAATGCATAAGCTGTACTTTGGAAATTTATATTCATTAAATAAAAGTTAAAAAATCAAAAAAATAATGAAAGGAAAGAAATGCTGGGTGGAAACTGGCATAAATCAGAACTATTTTAATAACTAAGAAATTTAGAATTAAAATTTTTTTAAACTTTTATTTAATGCATATAAATTTCCAAAGTACGATTTATGGATTACAATGGCTTCCCCCCCATAACGTCCCTCCCACCCACAACCCTCCCCTTTCCCACTCCCTCTCCCCTTCCATTCACATCAAGATTCATTTTGATTATCTTAATATACAGAAGATCAGCTTAGTATACATTAAGTATGGATTTCAACAGTTTGCTCCCACACAGAAACATAAAGTGAAAAATAATAGATGATTTTTTTAAATGATGATGAAATCAGAGCAGACCTATTGTCATGTTTAATCCCAGTGAGAGTCAAGTTGGGAATTGATAATTTCTTTTTTTTTTTTTTTTTTTTTACAGAGGATCAGTTTAGTATGCATTAAGTAAGGATTTCAACAGTTTGCACCCCCATAGAAACACAAAGTGAAATATATTGTTTGAGTACTCGTTATAGCATTAAATCTCAATGCACAGCACATTAAGGATAGAGATCCTACATGAGGAGTAAGTGCACAGTGACTCCTGTTGTTGACTTTACCAATTGACACTCCTGTCTATGGCATCAGTAATCTCCCTATGCTCCAGTCATGAGTTTCCAAGGCTATGGAAGCCCTCTGAGCTCTCCGACTCTTATCTTGTTTAGACAAGGTCATAGTCAAAGTGGAGGTTCTCTCCTCCCTTCAGAGAAAGGTACCTCCTTCTTTGATGACCTGTTCTTTCCACTGGGATCTCACTCGCAGAGATCTTTTGCCAGAGTGTCTTGGCTTTCCATGCCTGAAATACTCTCATGAGCTTTTCAGCCAGCTCCGAATGCCTTTAGGGCTGATTCTGAGGCCAGAGTGCTATTTAGGACATCTGCCATTCTACGAGTCTGCTGAGTGTCTCACTTCCCATGTTGGATCACTCTCCCCTTTATTTACTCCATCAGTTAGCGTTAGCAGGTACTAGACTTGTCTATGTGCTCCCTTTGACTCCCAGTCCCTTCACCATGACCAACTGTGAACTGAAACTGATCACCTGGAACAGTGAGATGGCATTGGTATTTGCAAACTATGCAACAGACAAAGGGTTAATAACCAGAATCTACAAAGAGATCAAGAAACTCCACAAAAACAAAACCAACAACCCACTTAAGAGATGGGCCAAGGACCTCAATAGACATTTTTCAAAAGAGGAAATCCAAATGGCCAACAGGCACATGAAAAAATGTTCAAGGTCATTAGCAATCAGGGAAATGCAAATCAAAACCACAATGAGGTTTCACCTCACCCCGGTTAGAATGGCTCACATGCAGAAATCTACCAACAACAGATGCTGGCGAGGATGTGGGGAAAAAGGGACACTAACCCACTGTTGGTGGGAATGCAAACTGGTCAAGCCACTATGGAAGTCAGTCTGGAGATTCCTCAGAAACCTGAAGATAACCCTACTGTTCGACCCAGCCATTCCACTCCTTGGAATTTACCCAAAGGAATTTAAATTGGCAAACAAAAAAGAGGTCTGCACCCTAATGTTTATTGCAGCTCAATTCACAATAGCTAAGACCTGGAACCAACCTAAATGCCCATCAACGAAAGACTGGATAAAGAAATTATGGGATATGTACTCTTTAGAATACTATACCGCAGTAAGAAACAACGAAATCCAGTCATTGGCAACAAAATGGAGGAATCTGGAACACATCATGCTGAGTGAAATAAGCCAGTCCCAAAGGGACAAATACCATATGTTCTCCCTGATCGGTGACGACTGACTGAACACCAAGAGGGAAACCTGTTGGAGTGAGGTGGACACTATGGGAAATGGTGGCTTGATCAGCATAGCCCTGACTGTTAATGAACAACTAAATACATTATCCCTCTTAGTAGTTTTTTTATCTGTTCTACTTAATATGACTGGTTTAGATCTGTAATTGATGCACAGTTATTCTTAAGTGTTGAAAATTAACTGAAACGTGATCCCTGTTGAACATGGTGGTGGGAATGGGAGAGGGAAGAGATGTATAATTTGGGACATGCTCAGGCTGACTTGCCCCAAGTGGTGGAGTTGGAAGCATACCAGGGGATTCCAATTCAATAGAATTAAAATGTTTAACCAATGAATGACAGAATGAAAGTTATTGCCAAAGCTGCTGAAAGCAAAGCTCTTCAAACGAAGATGACTCTTACATGCAGAACACATCAGAATGCAAGTGCAAATCATTCTTTAAGATGTGGTAACAGGGTCCAGTGTTGTGGATCAATCTGTATCCCAAATGAGAATTAGTTAGTGTCCTGTCCTGGCTGCTTTACTTCCAATCCAATTCCCTGCTAATGTGCCTGGGAAAGCAGAGGAAGATGGCCCAGGTGCTTGGGAGCCTGCCACCCACCTGGGAGACTGGGATGAAGCTCCTGACTCCTGACTCCTGGTTTTGACCCGGCCCTGCCTCTGTTGTAGAAGCCATTTAGGAAGTGAGTCAATGGACAGAAAATCTCTCTCTGCCTCTATATTCTTTCTAAAACCCTGCCTTTAAAATAAGTAAATATATCTTTTAAAAAGAAAGATGTAACAATTAGAAACCAACGGCACATTATATTGGAGACATATGCCAAATATATCAATGAAATGATATATTCTCCAGTAAACTGACCTAGAGATTTGATCATTCATCTTCAGCTCATCCCTAATAAGTTATAAAGGAAATGCTAAGATCCAAGAATGGTAGTTCAGGAGTGACTATGTATATGTTATTGATTCTTACAACTTCTGAATCAGACATTATTTGTGATGATAAAGGCATGTCATAGACTGAAAATGTGTCTTTATTTGAGGGTCTGGTTCATTAAAAGAAAAACAGTTCTATTAGAAGCTTAGATAAGTTCATGGCTCATAACTGTGTGAAACAGGAGACTTTATCTTTCTTTATTTATTGAGGAAATAATAGCAAATTCAGAAAAAAAAGAGCAATTTAAGATGAATATTAGTGTTTTCAATCTGGGTTAAAATGCGTCATGGGTGGAAGAAGGATGTCAAAGGAAAGAAAAGAGAGGAAAACAGAGTTTAATCCTGAACACACTCTCTTGGGTTACAGAATTTCAGTGGAGAATATTCCAAAGGTAATTGGGAATAAAAGGGCTCATAATTCAATTGAACATTCAGGTAAACAATATTTTTAGATAGTATAAGATTACCAGGGGGAAAATCATTTATCTAGGAGTGCTGAAGAATGCATACTGAACCTCAAAAAGTCACAGAATACAATCATAAACAAGTCATTAGTAACTTTTGGAGGAAGATGGTGAAAATAGCACTTATGTTGTAATCACTCATGGGAGACCCTGTTGGAGTTCCAGGCTCTTGGTTTCAGCATGGCACAACTCCAGCTGTTACAGGCATTTGGAGAGTGAAGATCTCTCTCTGCCTCTTCTTCTGTCTGTATCTGTCTCTGTCTCTCTGCCTTTCAAATAAATAAACAGAAACCATTTTTAAAAATTTTATCAATAGAACAGCATTGTAATAAAAATCCTTGTCGATGCCAGCTTAAAGTAAAAAAAAAAAAAAAATTTAAAACATGACAATTGGATCCACAGGCATTTTTAATTGATATTCTGTAATAACAATAAAATTCGGATGGTGAAACCGATAAATCCAAATAAAAGTCACTTTCAGCAAACCAGTAAGGTAGAATGGAAGTAGGGTAGGTGGGGTTTAATTAATTATTCAAATTTCCTGTCTTCTACTTACAGAAGCAGTTTAAGCACAGGCATATATAAGGTAAATAAAGTGGTACATTTTATTTAAAATATGTGAAAGCAGACACACACACAGGTGGGCATAGTCGACGAGTGAAGTGGGCCAGAAGCAGTAAAGGATTTGGGGAGTGAAGTAGAGACAGGGCACCATCAGCACCTCTCCTCCTGGTCTCTCAGGAAAGGTTAGAATGGGAATGGCTATCCAGATGGCCTCCCGCCAACACACACACCCAAGTCCCAGATAAATGACACATATAGGGGAGGAAGTGGTTCTGAGTAACAAGTAGGTGGGTGTTATTGCACACTGGGTAGGAGCTTCTGATCTCCAGCTCCACTAACGACCTTATCCCATATGAATTATGTGATGGTATGGTAGTTTGTGAATGGGTATGCTCAGGATGAGGAACAACAATTTTACTCATGAGAAATGTACTAGAGAATCTCTATTCCTTAAAGTGGTTGCAGAAAGCATAAAGAGCCCCCCAAAATTACCTCCCAGTTTTTGAGTTGAAAGTAAATGAAGATGTCAGAAAGGAGCAGAATTGAAAGATTCAGCTTTTCCTGAAGTTAACACTGCATTTCTTTTTTTCTTGTGCTTCAAACTGCTTCTTGAGCTTTTCATTTTATTCTAATTGTCATCTTAAAAAACAACTCTAATGAAACTGCTGAAAGCCTTAGAAAGGTATATGGAGAGAAGCAAGGTGCTAAAATCATCCATTATTATGAGACTGTGAACTGTAAACATCAGGGCAGCCATCACTGCAGAGGCAAATTGAAAGCTGAAAGAGGTTTGCTTTATTGTTTCTGATTTAAAATTGATTGAAATGCATATACAAATGGAAAAGCTGTCAAAAGCTGCCTGTGGTAAGTTGATAGCTTATCTTTTCCATCTGACCCAGAGCTTTAATGGAATTCCTTTTAGGTGGGGAAGGAAGGAAGTAGGTTTTGAACCAGTCATATAGAGGTGTGAACGGAGAAGGAGACACCAGAGACAACCACTTCCTAGTGTCTGCTGATCACACAGATCTTGAGCACAGTCTATTTGCCCAATCTGATGGAATCAGTGCCTGTATGGTACTTTTTTTTTTTTTTTCCCCTGTTATTGTCTCACAAAAGAAAACTTCCTAAATTCTGAAGGGTATCCAAATGTCATGTGAAAATAGGCACATTTTTTTTTTCTAAGAGCAAGTCTAAGAAAATAGTTTTTACTATTTTGCTTCATTTTGTTTTCCCTCTACAGAAATTCTTTTCAAGACATTGTCATTCCACCTTTGTGCTCATTTTTTTTTTTTCCTAAATCCACCTTACTATTTAAAATGTATTACATTCTCTAAGCTAGACTATCTTGAATTGGCAGGGGGAAGAGACAGAGAGGCAGGAAGATGAGAGGGAGAGAATGAGAGAGAGAGAGAGAGAGAGAGAGAGAGAGAGAAACCAGAGGAGGGAGATAAAAACAGAGACTGGCAGAAACAGAGTGAGAGCACCCTGCTTCTGGTCCAGGGTTCAACTCCCTGTAATGGCTAGGACTGTGCTGAGCTGAAGCTGGGAGGCAGAAACTCAATCCTGGTCTTCCTCATAGGTGGTAGGAGTTCAATTATTTGAGACATCAATCCTGACTTCCAGTGTCTGTATTAGCAGGAAGATGGAATCAAGAGCCGGACCTGGGAATCTAATGCAAGTAATACATTACAGGAAATTACAATTTTAATTGCCATCTTAAGGGCTAAGCCAAATCCCTGCCACTAGGCTAATATTAGGAAGGTATTGGTTTATGTTTATCAATTCTCTACACAAATATTTCAGAGGATTTCAACTGCCATAATATTAGATAAAAATTTGGAAGAAGGGTTGGAGTGTGGTTAGGAGGGAGGGTAGGATGGGTAGTATCACTATGTTCTTAACTCTCTCTATATATATATGAAATAGGTGAAACTTGTATAACATAAATAAACTTAAAACAAATTCAAGCTCCCTCAGGAAACTTTGAATTCTCAATAATTCATCTCTACTCTATGCCTGTATCATCAACACTTGTTTGTTCACTAAATGTTTCAATAGGCTGGTCTCCTCTCTCACTACATCTTCACTCCCAGACACCTCTGATTTAACACAACTCTTCCTCTATATCTTTTTGTCAATTATTCTCCTTATGTCAAGAACCTATCCTGATTCTATCAATACTTATAAATTGTATTCATTCTGGATATTTTCATTTGAAGATTAAAGTCTTTATGATCATGTTTACAAAGAAATGTTCAGTTGTGTCTACTGTAATAAGTTATCAGCATAGAAAAATAGTTTCACAGTAATTTTTACAGAAAAGCAACAATTCCTTTGTGCCAACAATCTGTAAAAAATTTACCACTTCATAATTTAAAAGTGTTTCTTGTCATATATATAAATATATCCAAAACAAACAAAATTATGAAACTATTCCTAGAAAGACTAAATAATTACCTTAAAATTTGAAATAGTTCCATAATTGAATAGAAAATACAAGAGAACAAAGACATTCTTACACCCATCATGAAATTTGATTAGATCAAAATGAAAATGATGATACAGTAAATTGAAAGTACATTACTGCAAAAATTAAAGAAAGTTGAAAGGAATTGAGAGAGGGATAGAAGGAAGTATGGTTTTCTTAGAACTGTATTTATGAAATGTAATAAATCATTTTCTTTATATTAAAAATTAAAGAAATTAAAAATAGTAACAACTAACAACTATAAATGTAAGAAATTAAAACAATGCATTATAAACTCATATATAAATCTCTGGAAATAAAAACCATATAATATAATTATTATTGATATTTACCTTTTATAATAACAGTTACTCAGATATTTAATGCATTCTATATAGAATACCATTAGTGAAGAGTTAAAAAGTTCCACATCACTGGTAATACAGCTACATGTAATTTGAAAGAAGACTCTCAGCTTTTTTTCAGCATAGATTCAATGCTAGAGAGCAACAATCTGTTAAAATACAATCAGCACAATTTCTTAAAAAGAATGTAGGAAAAAATCTTGAGGATCTGAATCCAATACAATTGACAAGTAAGTTTGAAGGCTGAGAATAATTGATATCTTCACATTTGAGGTGAAAGAGACTTCAGAAGTTCTCAGCATTTTTAAGTGATTGTGCTTGTTAAAAGGTGATAAAAAGTGACTATCAAAAATAAATAACTTTTTAAGTTTGCACATTTTTAAAATATTTTATTAAATTGGCTATCAAAAATGCAGATCAACTATATTGAGAATTTTAAACCAACATAAGTCAGGAAAAAGCCGCTTGACACGTGTAGTCATCACTACATGTTTCATACTGAAATAGCACTGCTTAAGGTAAGCTGCTAGGGAGGTATTTTCAGATGATATAATTACTGTCTTTCTTACATTATAAAACGTCAAATATTCATTGTATTTTTCTGATTTATTTATAATCTTTGTTGATGAGATTCAAAATTATTTTATGCTGAAACCTGTTATATGTCCTTATGAAAATTTTAAATATGAGATTTCATATTATTTTAAAACGTTAGTTCTTAGACTCTATGGAAATAGTTTGTATATTTTGTTGTTAATAATAATCATCTAAATAAGACCCATTTGAATCTACCTAATTCTAAGAGTAAATAGCCCATCAGCATTAAAAGTAAGGCTTAAAAATTGTTTTCAACATACAAGAAAAATAAAATTGTGACTATTTTGAAGTATTGAATTGTTATTTAATAGGTGAAACTTGGGGAACTAATTTTAAGACACTTTAAAAGTTTCTCAGTTACAAGTTGGTATTTGGAAAAAAAATGCTTCAGTGAATATTTTAGTTGGCAAAGGGACATTTTCAGATTTGATATAAACCAATTAAGGAAAATTAGTACTAGTTGAGTATTTGTAAGGTGCTGGTTTAATCTCAAACAAATAGAATTGTTTGTCAAGCTTCCAGAAGTGTTTAATTGGGAAGTGTTATAAGACATCACGCAGAAATTTTTAAAAGCAATTTGTAACTATTTATCTGTGCAAATCAAAGATTTTTCAACATTTTTTTCTGAACAGAAACAAATTGGGAAATAAATTAAAAATTTAAACAAATAAGCATGTAATAATTTATACCAACAGCATATACTTTTGTTCTGCTTTACAGGTTACAGTTCTGTGTAAGAAATCCTTTGGTAAACTTGTTTCTTCTGTTAACAGTTTATAGCCTCTGTAACAAGGGCATCAGCCAGATGGAGAGGCATTCCAAATAGTGAGGTGATTGTTGTTCTGTTTGCATTTCTTTGGCCCATGTAGGAGCCCTGATTGTAATCTTGGCTTCTAGGTTTGGCTCTAGGTTATGTTGCTTATTTTGAGCAATTGGGAAGTGGACCAATATCTAAGAGATTTTCTTTCTTTCTATCTTTCAAATAAAATGAAAATTAAAAAAACAAAATTAGGAAAATGAAGAATTGTTTCCATGTTTATTATATGTCTCTCTCTAAATATAAACCTAAATGAAATCTTATTTTGAAAAACTGGGCTCTTGGCCGGCACGCAGCTCAATAGGCTAATCCTCCACCTGCGGCGCCAGCACACTGGGTTCTAGTCCCGGTCGGGGCGCCGGATTCTGTCCCGGTTGCCCCTCTTCCAGTCCAGCTCTTTGCTGTGGCCCGGGAGTGCAGTGGAGGATGGCCCAAGTCCTTGGGCCCTGTACCCATGTGGGAGATCAGGAGAAGCACCTGGCTCCTGGCTTTGGATCAGCAAGGTGCACTGGCTGCTGCGCGCTGGCCGCAGAGGCCACTGGGGGGGGGGGGGGTAAACCAACGGCAAAGGAAGACCTTTCTCTCTATCTCTCTCTCTCACTATCCACTCTGCCTGTCAAAAACAAAACAAAACAAAACAAAACAAAACAAAACAAACAAACAAAAAAAAAACACAAACCACTAGGCTCTCTGAGCCTATGAAAGCCATTTTCTTCATAGAATGCAACTAGATTGAATATAATTAGATTCTGTAATAGAATATAATTAGATTCTATAATTCTAATTTATTTATTTATATTGCTTCTTTACATTTTTAGGAACAAAAAATACTATTTTAAATTACATTGTCTTTCTTCCCAATGTATTGACAATAATGAACACTCTCAGATGATTTTCAGTATTTTTATGTGGATGGTAAAGTACACTGTCATTGTTTGGGCTCCTATAACATAAACTGCTGCAAACTCTGTGTCCTACAGGTAACTGAAATTTATTTCTCACAGTTTTGGAGGCTGGAAATTCCAAGATCAAACCGCTAAGAGATTCAGTGTCTGATAACGTCCTGTTCGGGATGCTAGGAGGTCCTCTATTCATTGCCTTCTCACATGGTAGACGGTATTAACTAAGCTCTCTTGGGTCACTTTAATAACAACATGAATCCCATTGGTGAGACAGAACCTTCACAATACAATTATGAACTGATATACAGATAACAATGTAAATTATTAGTTTCTGGAAACAAATAACTCCTGAAACTTGTGATATAGACCCAGGCTTTATGAAAGAGTTCATTCATTTTTTTCTATTGTCAAGTTTTCTGTGTCTTTATGTTTGAGAGGATACACACTTATTCAATGTTCTAAAAACTGATTAAATCTGATATATCAAGCATTTAAAGTCCATTTGGTGATTGAATGCTAGATTGAGAAGGAGAGTACAGTGTTTTCCCTTTGTTTGAATAGATGAGAAGTTCCTACATGTTACAATTTTAAAACAATTGTCCTCCATATTCCTTAATAACTGGCTATAGTTCTGAAAAGAAACATATCAAAATCAGAATAAGGTGGGGACAAGAGCCTCAGGTATCTGTGGTTCCTGAAATACTCTATGTTATCAATCTTCCAAAATGCAACTATTGTTAATGATAACTTTGATGGAGATAAATCTTTAAGAACCTGCCAGAGTGGTTGACCCAAGTAATAGAGTGACTAAACTTTTTAATGTCTATGAAAATGGATGTAAACTGTCTTTCAATACATTTTTGGAGATTTGGTGTTCTCTCTCTCTCTCTCTTTTCAGGTTATTTTGTTTGTTTTATTGAAGTGAGAGTTAATATTTACTATTGGCAGGTAGAACTGGAAAAATAATTTTGATGAGCAATTCCAAAGAATCCAACAGTGTCTGTATGTTCTGTAATTCATGCACCTTGGGGAAACATTAACATAGTCAAAAATGTATTGGTGAGAGTGTTGGCCATTTTCAGAAAAAAAAAATCAAACATGGAAAATTCTAATTCAACAACAGGCATTAAAACCTAACTGGCTTTAAGAAACATCTTTAAAATTGTTCTATTGTTCTAAAATGCTGTAAAATAGTAACTTCCTAAATATTTACATTTTAACATTGATTTTAGATAGGCAAATTTCCAGGATGTTAATCAACAGAAAGAAAAGTTGTTTTATATTATTTTTGTTAACTAAAAACAAAATCAGAATAACTAATTATTTTCATTATTTATACATCTACATTTTATGAATGGAATCTAACATTTTATTTAGTGATTAATCACAATGATTATTTGTGTAGGACAAAGAAATATCTGATTGGATCCCAGATGAATTTTTATAGCATGGTGGAATATATTTGACTGTGACATTCAGACTGCTGCCATCGAGCCTTTCAGATTATGATCAACAGAGGGCCTAAATAAAAATACAGTTATGAGCATTCAATTATGGGATTCAGATTCAGTAGTTCTAGGCTGTAGCTTATGAATATGAAATTTTTACAAGTCTTTAAGGAAATTCTAATACATCATTGGAATTGGAAACCATTAAATAATTTTCCCTATGCTCCTAACCTGTACCATCCATATATTTGACAAGACATTCTTTTCTATTATGTCCAACCTTGCAACCATTAGGGCAGCTGTCACTGGTAGGAAGATAGATAATCACAAAGTGAATGTGAAAAGCCTTAAAACTCAGCTAAACCAAAAAGTAATGGCCAGACTCCAAAAACACTATAATTTTATGACATTATATTTATATTTGTCATCTAGAAACAAAATATATAGTTTACTGAAACAATCATTTCAAATGTCTTTTAAAGCCCCAAGCTGCAGTGCTGGCAACCTATGTGGGCACTGGTTCAAGTACCAGCTGCTCCACTTCTGATCCAGCTACCTGCTAATGCTCCTGAGAAAACAACAGAGGACGGCCCAAGTCCTTGGGCCTCCAGACGCACATGGGAGACCTGTAAAAAGCTTCTGGCTTCTGGCTTCGGATCAGCTCAGCTCCAACAATTGCAGACATTTGGGGAGTGAACCAGAAGATGGATGTCCTCTCTGTCTCTCTCTTTCTCAGCTTCTCTCTGTAACTCTATCTTTCAAATAAATGAAATTTTTCAAATGTCTTTTGTAATTATTTAATAATCTTGCTTATCTCTGGAAAATATAATGGAGTATTTAATTTTAAAACATTTTTAAATGTAATGAAATGAATGAAAATGAGAAAATATACAAATTATATAATGGAAACATAATTTAAATTAGATAAATTAATAAACTTTTTATAGAATTGTTTAGTTAAAGAAGTTTACTAGTAGAAAATGATCAATTTTTTTTAATATTCATTTAATAAATATAAATTTCCAAATTACAGCTTTTGGAGTACAGTGACTTCCCCCTCCATAACTTCCCTCCCAGTTGCAACCCTCCCATCTCCTGCTCCCTCTCCCAACCCATTCACATCAAGATTCATTTTCAATTATCTTTATATACAGAAGATCAATTTAGTATAGATTAAGTAAAGATGTCAAGAGTTTGCACCCACACAGAAACAAAAAGTGTAAAGTACTGTTTGAGTACTAGTTATACCGTTAATTCACATAGTACAACACATTAAGGACAGAGATCCTACATGAGGAGTAAGTACACAGTGACACCTGTTGTTGATTTAACAATTGACACTATGTTTATGGCGACAATAATCACCCGAGGCTCTTGTCATGAGCTACCAAGGCTATGGAAGCCTCTTGAGTTCACCAACTCTGATCTTATTTAGACTAGGTCATAGTCAAAGTGAAAGTCCTCTCATCCTTTCAGAGAAAGGAACCTCCTTCTTGATGGCTCATTCTTTCCGCTGGGATCTCACTCATAGAGATCTTATGATTAAGTTTTTTTTTTTTTTTTTTCCCACATTGTCTTGGCTTTCCATTCCTAAATACTCTCATGGGCTTTTTAGATGAATCTGAATACCCTAAGGGCTGATTCTGAGGCCAGAGTGCTGCTTAGGACATCTGCCATTCTATGAGTCTGCTGTGTATCCTGCTTCCCATGTGGGATCGTTCTCTCCTTTTTAATTCTTTCAGTTATTATTAGCAGATACTAGTCTTGTTAATGTGATCCCTTTGGTTCTTAGTCCTATCATTATGATCAATTATGAACTGAAACTGGACACTTTGACTAGTGAAATGGCATTGGTCATGCAATCTTGATGGGATTGAATTGGAATCCCCAGGCATGTTTTAACTCTACCATTTGGGGCAAGTCTGATTGAGCATGTGCCAAACTGTACATCTCCTCCCTCTCTTATTCCCACTCATATATTTAACAGGGATCATTTTTCAGTTGAATGTAAATACCTAAGAATGATTGCGTGTTAATTAAAGAGTTCAGCCAATAGTAATAAGTAGAACAAAAAAAAAATACTAAAAGGGATAAAGTATTAAGTTGTTCCTTGACAGTCAGGTCAAGGATGATCAAGTCATTGTTTCTCATAGTGTCCCTTTCAATTCAAAAGGCTTCCTTTTTGTTGCACAGTTAGATGTCACCAATCAGGGAGAACATATGATATTTGTCCTTTTGGGACTGGCTTATTTCACTCAGCATGATGTGTTCCAGATTCCTCCATTTTGTAGCAAATGGCTAAATTTCATTTTTTTTTTTACTGCTGTTTAGTATTCTATAGAGTACATGTCCCATAATTTTTTTATCCAGTCTACTATTGATGGGCATTTAGGTTGATTCCAGGTCTTAGCTATTGTGAACTGAGCTGCAATAAACATTAAGGTGCAGACAACTTTTTTGTTTGCCAATTTAATTTCCTTTGGCTAAATTCCAAGGAGTGGGATGGCTGAGTTGTATGGTAGGATTATATTCAGATTTCTAAGGAATCTCCAAAATGACTTCCATAGTGACTTTACAAGTTTGCATTCCCATCAACAGTGGGTTAGTATCCCTTTTTCCCCACATCCTTGCTAGCATCTGTTGTTGGTAGATTTCTGTATGTGAGCCATTCTAACCAGGATGAGGTGAAACCTCATTGTGGTTTTGATTTGCATTTCCCTGATTTCTAGTGATCCTGAATATTTTTTCATGTGTCTGTTGGCCATTTGGATTTCCCCTTTTGAAAAATATCTGTTGAGGTCTTTGGCCCATCCATTAAGTGGGTTGTTTGTTTAGTTGTTGTGGAGATTCTTGATCTCTTTGTAGATTCTGGTTAATAATCCTTGATCCATTGCAGAGTTTCAAATATTTTTTCCCATTCTGTCATTTGCCTCTTCACTTTCCTGACTGTTTCTTTTGCAGTACAGAAACTTCTCAATTTGATGTAATCCCAATTGTTAATTTTGGCTTTCACTGCCTGTGCCTCTGGATTCTTTTCCAAGAAGTCTTTGCCTGTGCTTATATCTTGCAGGGTTTCTCCAATGTTCTCTAATAATTTGATGGTGACGGGTCATAGATTTAGATCTTTAATCCATGTTGAGTGGACTTTTATGTAAGGTACAAGGTAGGGGTCTTGGTTCATGCCTCTGCACATGGAAATCCAGTTTTCCCAGCACCATTTATTGACTACACTGTCCTTTCTCCAGGGATTGGTTTTGGATCCTTGATCAAATATAAGTTGGCTGTAGATGTTTGGATTTATTTCCAGTGTTTCTATTCTGTTCCATTGGTCTATCCATCTGGTTCTGTACCAGTACCATGGTGTTTTGATTACAACTGCCCTGTAGTATGTCCTGAAATCTGGCATTGTGATGCCTCCAGCTTTGTTTTTGTTGTACAAGATTGCTTTAGCTATTCGAGGTCTCCTGCATCTCCATATGAATTTCAGCATCATTTTTTCTAGATCTGAGAAGAATGTCTTTGGTATTTTGATTGGTATCACATTGAATCTATAAATTGCTTTTGGGAGAATGGACATTTTTTTTTATAAATTTTTTTTTATTTTTATTTTTTATTTTTTTTTTTGACAGGCAGAGTGGACAGTGAGAGAGAGAGAGACAGAGAGAGAAAGGTCTTCCTTTGCCGTTGGTTCACCCTCCAATGGCCGCCGCTGCAGCCAGCGCACCGCGCTGATCCGATGGCAGGAGCCAGGATCCAGGTGCTTTTCCTGGTCTCCCATGGGGTGCAGGGCCCAAGCACCTGGGCCATCCTCCACTGCACTCCCTGGCCATAGCAGAGAGCTGGCCTGGAAGAGGGGCAACCGGGACAGAATCCGGCGCCCCAACCGGGACTAGAACCCGGTGTGCCGGCGCCGCAAGGTGGAGGATTAGCCTATTGAGCCATGGCGCCGGCTGGGAGAATGGACATTTTGATGATATTGATTCTTCCATTCCATGAGCATGGAAGATTTTTCCATTTTTTGGTATCCTCTTCTATTTCTTTCTTTAAGATTTTGTAATTCACATCATAGAGATCTTTAACATCCTTGGTTAAGTTTTTCCAAGGTATTTGATTGTTTTTGTGGCTATTGTGAATGGGAATGATCTTAGAACTTCTTTCTCAGCCATGGCATTGTCTGTGTATACAAAGGCTGTTGATTTTTGTGCACTGATTTTACATCCTGCTACTTTGCCAAACTCTTCTATGAGTTTCAATAGTCTCTTAGTAGAGTTCTTTGGATCCCCTAAATAAAGAATCATATCATCTGCAAAGAGGGATAGTTTGACCTCTTCCCTCTCAATTTGTATTCCTTTGATTTCTTTTTCTTGATTAATGGCTCTGGCTAAAACTTCCAGAACTATATTGAATAGCAGTGGGAAGAGTGGACATCCCTGTCTGGTACTAGTTCTCAGTGGAAATGCTTCCAACTCTTCCTCATTCCATAGGATGCTGCCTTGGGATTTTCATAAATTGCTTTGATTGTATTGATGATTGTATTGATGAATGTTCCTTCTATACCCACTCTGCTTAGAGTTTTCATCAGGAAAGGGTGATGTATTTTATCAAATGCTTTCTCGGCATCTATTGAGATAATCATATGGTTTTTCTTCTGCAGTCTGTTAATGTGGTGTGTTAAATTTATTGTTTTGTGAACATTAAACCATCCCTGAATACCAGGTGTAAATCCCACTTGGTCTGGGTGGATGAACTTTCTGATGTGTTGTTGCATTCTATTGGCCAGAATTTTATTGAGGATTTTTGTGTATATGTAATTTTCTTTCAATGCTGCAATTTTTCTGGCTTAGAGATGCTGGCTTCATAGAAAGAATTTGGTAGTATTCCCTCTTTTTTGAATGTTCTGAGTGGTTTGAGAAGAATTGGAGTTAGTACTTCTTTAAATGTCTGGTAGAATTCAATAGTGAATCTATTCGGTCCTGGGGTTTTCTTTGTTGGGAGGGCCTTTATTACTGATTCAATTTCTGTCTCGGTTATAGTTCTGTTTAGGTTTTCTATGTCTTCTTGGTTCAATTTAGGTAGGTTGCATGTGTCCAGGAATCTATCCATTTCTGACAGATTTCCCTGTTTGCTGGCATACAACTCTTTATTGTACTTTATGATGAATGTTTTTATTTCTGTGATGTCTGTTGTTATGTTTCCTTTTTCATCTCTGATTTTATGGATTTGGGTCTTTCCTTTTCTTTTTATTTAGTTAGTTGGGCAAGTGGTGTGTCAATGTTGTTTATTTTTCCCAAAAATCAACTCTTCATTTGGCTGATCTTTAGTAATTTTTTGGAATCAATCCTGTTGATTTCTTCTCTAATTTATCTTTATTTTTATTTTTCTTTATTTATTTTTGACAGGCAGAGTGGACAGTGAGAGAGGTCTTCCTTTGCCGTTGGTTCACCCTCCAATGGCCGCCGCAGCCGGCACACTGCGGCCGGCTTCACTGCGCTGATCCGATGGCAGGAGCCAAGTACTTACCCCGGTTTCCTTTGGCGTGCAGAGCCCAAGGACTTGGGCCATCCTCCACTGCACTCCCTGGCCACAGCAGAGCTGGCCTGGAAGAGGGGCAACCGGGACAGAATCCAGTGCCCCGATAGGGACTAGAACCCAGTGTGACGGCGCCACAAGGCGGAGGATTAGCCTAGTGAGCCGCGGCACCGGCCTTTCTACTCTAATTTTAATTATTTCTCTTCTACTAGATTTGGGTGGGGTTTGCTGCAGTTTTTCT
Source organism: Oryctolagus cuniculus (assembly GCF_964237555.1). Taxonomy (NCBI): domain Eukaryota; kingdom Metazoa; phylum Chordata; class Mammalia; order Lagomorpha; family Leporidae; genus Oryctolagus; species Oryctolagus cuniculus. The sequence continues at coordinate 26,514,322 of NC_091432.1, read as the reverse complement.
AGATCCTTGAGATGTGTTGAAAGCTCATTTATTTGGTGCCTTTCCAATTTCTTGATGAGGCACCTGTTGCTATAAACTTTCCTCTTAACAATGTTTTTGCTGTATCCCATAAGTTTTGATATGTTGTGTTGTTATACTCATTTACTTCCAGAAAGTTTTTGATTTATCTTATGATTTCTTCTATGACCCAGTGTTCATTCGAGAGTATGTTGTTCAGTCTCCATGTGTTTGCATATGCTCTAGGGATTCTTGAGTTGCTAATTTCCAGCTTCATGCCACTGTGGTCTGAGAAGATGCATGGCATGATTTCAATTTTTTGAATTTGCTGAGACTTGCTTTATGGCCTAGAATGTGGTCAATCCTAGAGAAGGTTCCATGTACTGCTGAGAAGAATGCAAACTCTTTAATGTAGGATGAAAAGTTCTGTAGATATCTGTTAGATCTATTTATGCTACAGTGTCGATTAAATCTGCTGTTTCTTTGTTAATCCTCTCTCTAGTTGATCTGTCTATTTATGAAAGTGGAGTATTAAAGCCCCCCAATACTATTTTATTGGAGTCTAAGTCTCCCTTTAAGTCCCTTAACAAATCTTTAAATAAACTGGTGCCCTGTAATTAGGTGCATATGCATTTATAATAGTTACACCTTCCTGTTGAATTGATCCCTTAATCAGTATATAGTGCCCCTCTTTGCCTCTCTTAACAGTCTTTGTTTTAAAGTTTATTTTGTTGGATATTAAGATGGCTACACCAGCTCTTTTTTGCTTCTGTTGGTGTGGAATAGAAAATGATCACTTCTTAAATGTATGCAGTGAAATGGGTCAGATTACAAATGTTAGTTTAAATATAAATTCAATAAAATTATGGTGTAACTTCTGGAATCCCCAATTTAAAGGTGAGGAAACAAAGGCTCAGATTTTATGCAAATAGTCCTTGGTTACATAGCTAGTGCTGGCAAGTACTCCCTTTTTATGCACACAGGGGGATTCCAATTTGTCACTTCTTTTGCATTAGACAGGTTATGTTACTCTTTCTATGTTGTGAGTAAGAATGGATTCATGTGAGTCTCTTTCTGATTGATGTATTTAAATTCAGGTAGAGATTCTTCAAAGTTCTATCCCTTTTCTTCAAAGACTTAGAAAACTATGCATCCCAAACAGCACAACTAGAAGCTATGTGGCTACTATCACTACAGAGAAGCAAGTTTCTATTTCAAGGATAATTATTCTAGGATGTTGTTCCACCCCTCAGTGGATTTTATGTCACCAATTAATATACCATTGATATGGTCAACATGATTGGAAGCCAGTCAATCCTGATGGCAAACTTTTATTTTCCCTACACATTTCTCCCTTCAAATACCATACTTCCAGAACTTAATTTATACCTGGATTGTATACGTAGATACCATGAATTCTTTTTCTGGTGAGTGTTTGGACAAACCCTTCACATTTTGCTTGTCTTTTGAAGATTTTATCATCATTTAATTTAAAAAAAAGTGAATAGTATTGCAATCCTAAGAGACTTTTTCATATACCTGATTTAAAGCTTGTAGAAAACTGTTAAGGAACACATGTGCATTTTCAAATCACTTGCTTTATTCTTTATGTTTGCCTAAATGAAATTATTGTTAGTTCAAGACCATGTAAGTCCTTTGATCTGCCAATCAGAGGGAGTGTTTAAGAGTGAAAAGTTTGTTATACCCTGAACATTTCCATATCTGTCTAATAACAGCTTATAAGAGTGATTTTGAAAAATCCCTGGTTCCAAACAGCAAAGTTATAATAAATAATTCAACCTTCAAATATCAGCTAGATTCCTTAAAGCAAAGAATGAATATATTCAGCATATTAATGCTTTTCAAGTTTTGTTTTGTGGAATATTTAGCAATTTCAGATGAATTCATAAGTGCTTTTATTTGGGAATTTTGAGCATTACCTTTTTCAGTGTATTGAACCAAATATAGGACATGAATACAGATGTTGGTTTTTAGGCATAAGCATTCCACATTTTAATAATGCCTCCCAGGTTCTAGAAATACCTAAGGGTACAAATACATGAATGAAGTTCCTCTTATGGTTTTTTACTTGAATTAGTAAAAATCACACATTATCCTGAAATTCAGACTCTTGATTTATAAAATGTGACTGAAATGTAAAACAAGTTGGTAGTTTTGGTGGGAAGGATAGAGCAAAAGAAAAAAAAAATGGCAATTTTACCAAATATTTTATACTCTCTGCTATGGACAGGTGAATGAAAGATCATTTCATAGTGCTGATTATAATATGGCTTACTTTATGCTTATATTTATTCTTATTAAATTTGTACACCTTAGGCAAAGTAAATTATTTTAGACTCTATCAATTAACTTGGCACATGTTATCTGCTTGCAGTGTAAGCACAAATGCTTCCAGTATAACAATATTAGAAAAAATAAGTTAGGAAGAATGGCCTCTTCATTTCATACAGAATTAAATAAGGAAAAATTTAAGATATTTGAGCCATCCTAAAACCATAGACTACCTTATCATAAAATATCCTGTGGATGATATTTTCAATGCCAGTTCTCCCTGAGGACCTTGGTAGTCTGAATTCTTAGCTGAAGACCAACATCTGAGGAATGGTTTAGGCAGTGTCAATTAAAATACTCTATCAATCATGTTAAAAAAAAAAAAAAAAAACAGTGGAAGTTCTGAGTGTAGAGGTAATATATTGAGAAGACTGGGAATAGAAAGCAAGGAGAAAACAAACAAACAAACAAATAAATAAAACCACTGTAGGCCACTCCAGCTTACTCTGTAGCATCATAGCATCGCATGTCTTGTATTCAGATAGTTTACATGAGTGTGTGATTTCTATGCCTAGCTAAGAAGTAATCTAAAATGTGTAGGTGTACTAGAGTAGCAATTGAGTCATCGTGTTTAGGTTAGAATGGCTAACTTATTCTGTTTAGAGAAAGCTGACAGGCCAAATTTGAACATGAGCAGATCAGTAGAAAATGGCAAAAGAAAGACAAAAAACAAGCCAAAGTCCTCGTGACTAGAGGTAGAAATAATAGAAAATCTCATATTTTATTCCAAGCTCACCTCAAAATATTACCTCTTCTATGGATTTTCCTAGATACCACCTTTAGAAAAAGTTTCTCCTTATATAATCCTTCTCTTTTACTTTGTTACTGAATATAATTGAAAGATGCAATCCCCTTAGAGAAATAGAGAAAAAGAAAGGGTATGTGAAAGTGTTCCTGTGACAGCAAATGGTGCATTTTGATGGCTCACTTCTAATATCAGGTGTTTGATAACGGAGTTATTCATCTGGGATTTAAAGATCCAGGGCTGATTTAGATGTAACCTTTATATGGTAGTTTGCTCCCGATGACAAGTGCAGCCTGGCTCTGGGATGATGCTTTTGGTTGTATAATGAGTGAGTGAACCGATGAACCATTGAACCAGATAATGAATCAGTGTTGGATCTGATTACATTTTAAATGCATATTAACCATTTAACCTCATTTAGAAGTTCTATTGGGAAAGAGTCTAAAATGATTTACAAGTTTCATTTAAATAAAGTAAAATCTTTTAAATCTAAGTAAAAGGAGATAGCTGATGCAAAGTATGAAGCCCCAAAACAAATCATGGCTGTCTGATAAATGCTGTTTCCCTTCTATTAACATGGGCATATGTGCATTTCAGCCAGCTAATAAGAGCTATTTATACAAGATCACTGACTAAATTTCTTTTACAAATGATTTCCACTATGTGTCCAAAATATCATAAAATGTTTTATTACCTAAGGTTTTAACATATTAGCTATGCTACAAAGAAGCTAGACAGTGTGGGGAGCAACTCGGACTAGACTGTTACTGGAATTAAGACTTATTCTATGCATCTGCTCTCCCACAATATGGCGCTGGGAGAGGAGGAAACAGCTTCTACACAGCTGCCTCCAGTTCAACCAATAAGCAGCAGGAGCTGATTCTGATTGGAGGAGAGCAGCGTACTCGGCGTGTGGGTAGCAGAGTTGGGATTGGTGGAAGAGGACTATAAAGGAGGAGAGAGACAACATGCACCAGGAACATCTAAGAGGAACACCTGTGCAGCCCCCGAGAGAGCCGGCCGGTGGTGTGCCGCTCCCCCGCGGAAGTGGGGAAAGTGGAAGGGGGAACCGCCCTTCCACAGAGGTGGAAGGGTCGGTAGCCAACCCGGGAAGAACCAGCAGCAAACCCGGGGAGGCCCTGCAGACAAAAGAGCAGCGCAGGGTCCTGTGTCGTTCCTCTGCGAAGAGGGGGAGCGACATAATGGTGCCGTGACTCGGATAGGAAACCTAGGCAGGGTTTAGTGTTGTTCCTCCATGAAGAGGGGGAGCGACAGACAGGGAATGGCATTGGGACATAGCAGGTTAAGTCACCATTTTAGACATTGGCATTTGACATCAGAGTGCTGGTTGGAGTCCTGGGTGTTCTGCATCCAACCCAGCTCCCTGCTAAAATTCTGACAGGCAGTGGATGATGGCCAAAGTACTTGAGCCCCTGCTACTCATGTGGGTTTGAAAACCCACATGGAGTTCTGTGTTCCTGCCTTTGGGCTGGACCAGCCTTGACCATTACAGACATTTGGGAAGCGTACCAATAACTGAAAGATCCTGCCCCCCATCTTCAACCTTTTAGCCTTTTAAACAAATTAATAAACAGTATTTTAAATACGAAACTTATCCCCCCACATTTTGATTAAGCAATATGATATTCAGCTATTAATTCAAACAATCAAAAACTTTTGATAGGACACATCTGAGTATATTACAAATTAAGATCATCATAAATATGGCAGTATCCTGAAGAAGAGAATGATAGGCTGGGATTCATTGATTATAGGGAATTTTGATTTAAGGCTACTTAAATTGTTAATTGATTAACACTGGAAAAGGATCATTATACTTTTCTTTGGTGGATACGTCAAGGAGAAATTTTCAAGATAGAGGATTTTAGCAAACTGTAAATGTTGTTCATTGAATAGTTGAGAAATTTTTCATCAAGTTCCTGTAATGGACAATCAAGCAGTTTACCTATACTCTTGCTTCTGGAAAAATAAGTTTAAAGCCAGAAGTAAGGAGTCAAGAAACAAGAAGAGTATTCATGCTTAAAGGTAGAGATTAAGAGAATTTCATGTTTCATTGATCTTAGTTTAAACTCCACATTTTCATGTATTGTCCTAAACATCTTCAGAAATATCTCCTTACATTATTTTTCTCTTGTATTCTAATTGTTGATCATAATGGAAAGATACATCTGGACTTGGACAAATAGAAGTAAAGGAAAGGCATTTGAGAGAGTTCCTCACAATCTTATATAGTAACATTATAATACTAGCAAAGTATAGTCAACAAAATAAAGCTGATTTAGACAGTAAAGTATAATTTTAGTTTTCAATGTCCAGGCTGAATGTGGAAACTGATTATTGTATTTATCCATGTGATTCCTATTTTCGTATCTATATGCAAGTTATACCACAAAGGATAGAATAGCATCTATTCTACAATATCTTACAAATATATGTCATTCAAAGAAAAAAAAAGAAAGCGATATATACAACTAATAATTATACCACAGAAATGCTGTAGCTATAGAAAAAAGTACCAAAGAAATTCAGAGAAAGAAACTCAATTCTAATAGAAAATAACAGTAGAGATTTCTGTGAGAGTTCAATTCCAGTTGAGCTTTGATGGACAAGTAGAAGTAATTAAATAAGTGCAACAGGGCTGGAGGGTAACATTTTAAGAAGTACAAATGGCAGATGCAAATATAGCCTGATATAAAGATCAAAGGGATTTCAGAGAATCAGTTTGACTTGGCTGATATGTTGTATTCAAAGGGAGAAGAGGTTGGGCCATTTAACAACCCTGACCACTATACCAGTATTTGGCTTAATATTAGGTAAAAAGACACAATAGTAGGAAAAATTAGAAATACTGATAACTGCGACATTACAACTACATTTAAATTCTATTCTTCTTCTGATATATTTATTTATTCATTTATTTGAAGGATAGAGTGACAGAAAAAGAGAGAATCTGCTGGTCACTCTCCAAAGGACCACAACAGCCGAGTGTGGACCAAGCTGAAACCAGAAACTAGGAACTTCATCCTGGTTTCCCACATAGTTGGCGAAGACACTAGAATTTGGGTCATCTTCTGCTGCCTTGCTAGGTGAATCTGTGGAAACTACAACAAAATTGTAGTGGCAGGATTTAATCTGGCACTCTGATGTGCAATACTGCTGTCACAAGTGTTGGCTTAACACACTGTGCCACAATTAATGCTCCTATTTCTATTCTTTAGTCCTAGAAGTAGAACATTGGGAATTAAAATGACCTGGTTTCCTTCTTTGGCATATAGACCTTTCTTAGACTTCTCACAGTACCTTTACAGTGGTCATCTAGAATCCGCTTGCAGTAAAGCCAGAAATACTACTGCTACACTTGACCAAGATGAATTTGACAAGTCATCTATAGAGTTCATTCAAGGAAAAGAGAACAATGGACCACCACACAAACTATATCAAATTACAAAGCCTTTAAGTAATATTTTTACGTATCGTGGAGTATGTGGAGATTAAGCTCAATGAAAGATAAGTAATAACTGAAAAGAAAAAAAAAAGAAGTGAAAAAGGAATGCATTGCTATATATAGCTGTGTATTCAGAGACATATAGGTAGATGATAGATATAAACATAATGGAAAAAATGTAAGTTAATTTTAATGCCTTAAGACATAGTTACTAAACCATTTATGGATTCACACAATAATGTTTCTTAGGCACTTCCTGTATTCCAAGTATTTTTGCAAATGTTTTGAAAATAAACATGAGTAAGTCCTAGTAATTGCCTTTGAAGACTCACTGTTTCCATCAGGTAGAAAATGAGAGTGAATAGATAATTACAAAATATTTTCAACACAATATACAGATCCTTATTATGATTTTATTATATCCAATAAACATATGGTAAAAGAAATTGTGACTTTCAAACAGGGACAGCTGACACAGTCATGCAAAGTTTACAAGGAGCTTAGAAAAAAAGACTTTTTTTTTAAAGATTTATTTATTTTACTTGAAAGTCAGAGTTACACAGAGAGAAGAGAGGCAGAATGAGAGAGAGAGAGAGGTCTTCCATCCGATGGCTTACTCTCCAATTTGCTGCAATAGCTGGAGCTGTGCCAATATGAAGCCAGGAGCCAGGAGTTTTCTCCGGATCACCCACAAGGGTGCAGGAGCCCAAGGACTTGGGCCACCTTCTACTACTTTCCCAGGCCACAGCAGAGAAAGCTGGAAAGGAAGTGGAACTGCCAGGTCTTGAACCAGCACCTATATGGGATGCCAGTGCTTCAGGCCAGGGTGTTAACCCACTGTGCCACAGCACTGGCCCCCAAAAAGACGTTTTTTGAATATGTAAGATTCTAAGTTGTTTAAATTTCATTGTATTGGAGAAGAATGAACCTAGAGAGTGGAAGGGTAAGACTCAAATTGATAAAGAATGTAAGCTTTGTGATTTTGGTGTATCAGAAGGAAATGAATAAAAATATAGGACACTGGCAAGGAATTGGTTGAAAAGATACCCAATGAATTCTCAAGTAGGAAAATGATATAAAACCAAAAAGACATAATACATACAAGAAAATAGAATAATAAAAATTGCAAATTTTAAAGATAATTAAGAACAAAGTGAATGATACTCTGTTCTAGACATTTTAATCTGGAATTGGGCTACCAAGTTAGCTTCAAATCTAAGTTTTGTTGGCAGGTAAAATATGATACAGTTGGATATCCATCTTATTGTTTCATTTATTTATCTACTTTAAATTGGATCACAATGATTTCAAATGCTGATATTTGATATGTTTGTTAAAGAGAGAAAAAAGTATGTATATTGAATCCTGCAGTGTTTATTTTTATTCCAAAAATTATGATTTATAGTTTTCTCTGCACAATTATCTATAGTATACCCAGTCACTCTCAGAACTGTTCTCATTATGATAAACTGGTCCTAATAATTGGAATTAGAGTCCTCAAAAAACAAGAGACTGTTATGAGTGTTGTGATACCGAGGGTGAAGTAGCACCTGAGGCACCCATAATCATATATGGGTTAGAGTCCCCTCTCCTCCACCTCCAATCCATTTTCCTGCCAATGTACCTGGAAGGCAGCAGGTGATGGCCCAATTACTTGAGTCTCTGCCCTCCACACAGGAGATTCAGTTGGAAGTCTAAACACTTGGCTTTGTCTCGTCCTGTCCTTGCTGTTGCTGACATTTGGGGAGTGAATCAGTGGATGAAAGCGTACGCTCTCTCTCTCTCTCTCTTGCTCTCTCTCTCTCTCTCTCTTCCCTCATGTGTGTGTGTGTTTGTGTGTCCCCCTCTCTCTCTCACTTTGCCTTTCAATTATTTTTTTAAATAATTAAGAGACTGAGTTTTGGAGTGGATCATTTAGATTACCAATGATGGCACCATGTATGATGGTAGGATGTGAGATAGAAAACTGAGGAAATTCTTCCAGATTTAAGGATCGGTTATCAATTTAACAGTAAATAACAGGGTAAAGATTGCATAGATTTCCCATATATGTGAAAACATATTAATGGAAGTAGACTATTTCTTTTTGACATCTAGAGAGAGTAGTGATAGACCCTGATATATATTTGGTTATCAGTGATTCCACTTGAAGCCCATGAGTAGTAGTTGGAATATTAACAGCATGTGCTGAAGAGCAATGTAGTAGAAGTACATCCTACAGGTAGTCCTATTTTAGCTTATTCAGTATCATCCCAGAGTCATAGAAAAGATTTCAAAAATTCTAGAAGACAGAGATAGGAGAAACGGTTATGAGAAGGTTAGGCTAGGTAAAAGGAAGCCAAATTCAGACTTTTAAAGTATCACTGTGTGGCCCAGCGGGTTAAAGCCCTGGCCTGAAGCGCCGGCATCTAATATGGGCGCCGATTCAAGTCCCTGCTGTTCCACTTCCCATCCACCTTTCCACTATGGCTTGGGAAAGCAGTAGAAAATGGCCCAAGTCCTTGGGCCCCTGTGCCCATGTGGGAGACCAGAAAGAATCTCCTGGCTCCTGGCTTCAGATCAGCACAGCTCCAGCAATTGCAGCCAATTGGGGAGTGAACCATTGCATGGAAGACCTCTCTCTCTCTCTCTCTCTCTCTCTTTCTGCCTCTGCTCTTTCGGTGTAACTCTGACTTTCAAATAAATAAATAAATCTTAAAAAAAAGTAATGTTGATTATATTCTTAAAATTTATATTGTTATAAAATATTGCAAGACTGTGCAGTATAATTCTTTAATTGAACAAGCATTCAAATGAATTGGACCCAACAGTGACCTTTGGAAAAAATGTAGGTGATAGTACTTACTCAGATGCTCAAAGTGGTTCATCTGCAACTTATTTTTAAATTTTTTATTAATATAAAGAGCAAATTTCTATGTATATTATAGATTCAATTCTAAGAATATAGCCTTATACCCATTAACATTTGTTTTAAATAACTGAGTGCTCTAGCACTGGGTACACATACATTTATTATAGTCACATTTTCCTGATGAGTGTTTTTCTTAATCATTGCATAAAGACTTTCTTTGTCTCTTGTAGCAATTTTTGTCTTAAAGTCTATTTTGTCTGTCATTAAGATGGCTACTCGACTTGTTTTTGATTTACATTTGTGTGGAATTATTTTTTCTTTTCATTTTCAGTTTGTGTGTTTCTTTGCTGTTGAGGTATGTTTCTTATAGGCAGTGAATAGATGGGTCTTGCTTAATCCATTCAGCCATTCTGCCTTTATTTTTAGAGTTTAGTCCATTTATATTAAAGATTTTAAGTAATGACTTGGCCTTGCCATATATATTCCTAATATTTATTTTGGATCTCCTTTGTATTATTATTAGGAAGATTTCTGCCATCAGCTTCTTTCATGAGGGTGGTTATCTTTCTCTGTTCCTGTATGTAATACATCTTTAAGCATTATTTGTAAGGCTGGCTGGGTGGTGACAAATATTTTCAATTTTTGCTTGTTTGTAAAGGTCTTTATTTCATCTTCATTTATAAATTAGAATTTCATTGAGTACTTTCTGGATTTACATTTTATCTCTTTACGGACTTGGACTTTATCTCTCCATTTTTTCGTAGCCTGTAGGGTTTCTGATGAAAAATCTGCTGTCAATATAATTGGATATTCCTTAAAGGTAATCTGACATTTATCTTTTGCACATTTTTAGGATTTTTTCTTTGGATTTTACATCTTAAAGTTTGAAAACGACATATTCTGATGAAGAAGATCTTCTCTCATCATGTCTATTTGGAGTCCTATCTTCTCCTTGTTCTTGGATATACATATCTTTATCCTAATTAAGGAAATTTACTACCATCATTTCACTGGAAAAGTTTGAGAACTCATTCTGCTTTTCCGCTTTTCCAGGAAGGCCTAAGACCTATATATTTTGTCATTTTGTGGTATCTCATTGATCCTGAACACTGTTTTTGTTTTTTTCTTATTTTTCTTCTTTTTTTTTTTTTTTTTTTTTTGGTCTGACTGCACTTATTTCAACAGCCTTGTCTGTTGAAATGGGGTATTCTTTCTTCTACCTCATCAAGTCTGTTGTTCAGGCTTTTCACTATATTTTTCATTTGATATATTGAATTCTTCAAATATTTGTTTGATTTTTCTTTACTATTTCTGTTTCCCAGCAGAATTTCTCATTTGATCATTCACAGATTACTTTAACTCATGTGATTGCTTCTTTGTGTTTTTGAATAATCTTGAATTAATCTATTTTTTTCTTTTTCAGATATTTTGCCTGTCTCCTCATCCTCACAGTCTAATATTGAAGTATTATTGTGTTCCTTTTGTGGAATCATGTTGTCTTCTTTGTTCATATTTCTTGTAGTTCTATGCTTTTTTTTTGCATCTGTAGAAACATTTGCTGCTTTCTCCTCTGAAGTTTACATCACTGGGAATGTACCTCTTGGTGTGGTGTGATACCTGAACCTTGAGGAGATATTCAGAAGTATGTGTTGGGTAGTGCCAGGGAGCTCTGGCCATCAGCTGTGAATGATGGAAGTGTTCAGGGTAACAGCAAATTAAGCATGTTGCCTCTCCTTTGTAGTCAGGGGGAGAGGTGATGATCATGTGCTAGTGTGATCACCGCCTCTGCCCTTCTCTGTTTCAATTTGAAGATCTCTGTTCCTGCGCCCCCTAACTCAGGTGCCTGAAATGCATGAAGAATCTACGTACTCCAGAGTGTGAGCATGAAGCTCTTTATGACGTCTGTTCCCAGAACTTAGGGAACTCTGAGCATCTGTAGTAAGGCTCTAAAGACTCAGTCGTACCCTACACCATCAATAGTTTCCCAGCCTTTAGCACAGCCAAAAAAATCTCATAATCAGTCACTGACAGCAGGAGATCCACTCTTTTCCCTGTGTATCTCCCCACTCTAAAGAAAAGAGTTATCGTATCTCTGAATTTGGTGCTTTTCTGGGAGCAGAGGAGATGAGCCATATGACAAGTGCATACCCTGTCCCTCTGCCAATTCTCCAGGCAAGATTCCATTTGCCTTATTCTGGAAAGTGTTTCCCCCAGTGGCCCTTAGATGCCTTGGCAGGGGGAGGGGAGGGAATCAATGTGACCCACCTCACAGAGTTACATGGGCACCCTGTTCCCCCTCCTGCTCATCTGCCCAGTCTGTCAGTGGAAACCATGAATTATCCCCCTCCCGATAGAAACCACCAGAGGTACATGGGCCCCCACAGCCCCCCCCCCCCCACAGTGGTTTCCCTGTTGGGCGCTGAATGCCCTTGCTTGGGGAAGATGGCCTCCCCTCCAGCTGCCAGCAGCAGAGTTTCTGATGGTGTCCACTGAACTGCTAGGTGTCTGTACAACGTTTGCTACTCCACAGTCTCTCTTTTTTTCTGTAGACTTTTCATTGAAAACTCTCTTTCAGGAATGCAGATTCCTGTTTTTCTGGCATTTTCCTGTGACCAAACCCCATGTATCTTTTCCCTATTAAGCCATCGTGGAATCTCCTCATCTATAAATTAAATTTACTTTTCCGCTTTGGCTGCCTTGTTAAGGTGAGCACTGGGTAATGGGACATTTCAGTTCTTAGGACAGTTGCCTATAATTGGACATAGCAATTGCTTCTAAGGGATAAGATGGCTCTTTTGGAAAGCATCATCGAGGTTCCAGAGAGAGGGTGAAATTGGAGAAAGTTTTAGATTGGGAGGTGAGTTCCTTTAGGCATATGTTCAATTGTCAGTGGGTTATTTAAGTACAAATATCTATAGAAGTTAAAAATTTTGTGAAAGTCATTCCTGGCTTTAGAAGAACATTCACAAACCAATGTATTAGAGTTATGAAAATGTTGGGATTATGACAATGTGTAGAGGAGATTGAGAGGGAGACTGTAGGGAAATGGAAAATAGGAAAGGCGGAAGTGTTTGACTACAGTAATGAAGTGCTAAGAGAAACACAGGAAAAGTTGAAGTATGATTAAAACATAGTGGCCCCAAAAGCAATGAGATATTGAATGGGGAAAATGTTTTGGCAGATGAGGGATAGTTTATAATAATATTTTATGAGACACGAACAGCCATAAGTGTAACTAGTAGCTTTATCACCCAATCGACTTCTTATAATGACATAATGTTACTGATCATGATTAAAACTCCACAGGCAGGTAACACTGAAATGATTAATAGGCTGTCTCATACTGAGTGAATATAAAGAGAGCACTGTTGTTTGTGAACTTTGTAGAAGCTAAGTTTGTATTATATTTGAGTTTCACAGCCTGTTTCACTCTTCCTTTCATTGACTCAACAAATATTTATTGAACTTCTTGTATGCACAAGAAGGTAAATCAAAAGACACTATCAACATTTCAAAAGACACTATCACATTCCTGAGGATTAAAATGCATTATTTTAGATCAACAGAGGTGAGATGTTTTTGATTTTTTTATCTGTAACAATATACATTATTAAAAGCAGTTAAGTATCCAAGGTATACTTTAGTTTTTATTTTTAAAGACTTGTTTATTTATTTGAAAGGCACAGTTATAAAAAGAAGGAAAGAAAGAGAGACAAAGAGGTCTTCGATCTTTTGGTTCACTCCTCAAATGGCTGCAATGGCCAGTAATGAACCAGCTGGAAACCATGAGCGTGGAACTCTTTTGGGGTCTCCCACATTAGTAGCAGGTACTCAAAAACTTGGGCCATTTTCTCCTGTTTTTTTGTTTTTCTTTTTTTCCCCCAGGTGTGTTAGCGGGATCAGAAGTGGAACAGCTGGAACAGAAGTGGAGAACTGGGACTTGAACGAGCATTCATGTAGAATGCTGGCAGTGCAGGCAATGATCTAACCCATGGCTCCACAATGTGAGACTTTCCTTACTTATTTATGTTCTTTTCCAACTCTCAGCTACCTTAACTTCTGAAACTTCCTTTATTGATCAGTGTGCCCTAATAATGCCTTAAAACCACCTTTATTTTCCTTGATTGAGATAAGTGTGTGTGTGTGTGTGTAAGTGTATATATTTTGTGGGACACAATCTTCAGCAAATGATAGGGTATAAGTGATTATTATAATTATTGATTTAAAACATATGCTTGCAAATGGGAGCACAAAACAATTCTCAGGTTTTGAATCTTTACCATATTGAATTAAAACAAAAACAGGTGTCAGAGAACAAAAATCAAGATGGGTTATTGAGACTAGCATTTCCCAAAATATGTTCCATGGAACACAATTTTACCTTTTCAAGTGGTATTTGTCCCTTTGGGATTGGCTTATTTCACTCAGCATAATGTTTTCCAAATTCCTAACAGGGATCACTTTTCAGTTAAAATTTAAACACCTAAGAATATTTGTGTGTTAATTACTGAGTTCAACCAATGGTACTAGAACAAAAAAAAATACTAAAATGGATAAAGTATTACATTGTACATCAACCGTCAGGACAAGAGCTGATCAAGTCACTGTTTCTCATAGTGTCCATTTCATTTCAACAAGTTTCCCCTTTGGTGCTCAGTTAGTTGTCATCGATCAGGGAGAACATATGATATTTGTCCCTTTGGGAGTGGCCTAATTCACTCAGCATGATGATTTCCAAATTCCTCCATCTTGTTGCAAATGACCGGGTTTCATTGTTTTTGACTGCTGTATAGTATTCTATAGAGTACATGTCCCATAATTTCTTTATCCAGTCTACTGTTGATGGGCATTTGGGTTGGTTCCAGGTCTTAGCTATTGTGAATTGAGCTGCAATAAACATTAAGGTGCAGACAGCTTTTTTGTTTGCCAATTTCATTTCCTTTGGGTAAATTCCAAGGAGTGGGATGGCTGGGTTGAATGGTAGGGTTATATTCAGGTTTCTGAGGAATATCCAGACTGACTTCCACAGTAGGTTAACCAGTTTGCATTCCCACCAACAGTGGGTTAGTGTCCCTTTTTCCCCACATCCTCTCGGGCATCTGTTGTTGGTAGATTTCTGAATGTGAGCCATTCTAACTGGGGTGAAGTGAAACCTCATTCTGGTTTTGATTTGCATTTCCCTGATGGCTAGTGATCTTGAACATTTTTTCATGTGTCTGTTGGCCATTTGGATTTCCTCTTTTGTAAAATATCTATTGAAGTCCTTGGCCCATCTCTTAAGTGGGTTGTTTGTTTTGATGTTGTGGAGTTTCTTGATTTCTTTGTAGATCCTGGTTGTCAACCCTTTATAAGTTGCATAGTTTTCAAATATATTTTCCCATTCTGTCGGTTGTCTCTTCACTCTCCTTGATAGGTGACAACTAACTGAGCACCAAAAAGGAAACCTGTTAAAGTGAAATGAACACTATGAGAAACGGTGCCTTGATCAGCCCTCAGCCTGACTGTTGATGAGCAGCTTAATATGTTATCCTTCTTAGTATTTTTTTGGTTTGTTCTACTTAATACTTTTGGTTGAATACTGTAATCAATACACAATTCTTCTTAAGTGCTGAAACTTAACTGAAAAGTGATCACTGTTAAATATAAGAGTGGGAATAAGAGAGGGAGGAGATGTGCAATTCAGGACATGCTCAAGCTGACTTACCTCAAACGGTAGAGTTAGAAACATACCAGGGGATTCGAATTCAATCCCATCAAGGTGGCATGTACCAATGCCATCTCACTAGTCCCAGGGATCAATTTCTGTTCACAGTTGATCATAATGATAGGACTAAGAACCAAAGGGATCACATAAACAAGAATAGTGTCTGCAAATACTAGCTGATAGAATAAAAAAGGGAGAGAATGATCCAACATTGGAAGTAAGATACACAGCAGACCCATAGAATGGCAGATGTCCTAAACAGCACTCTGGCCTCAGAATCAGCCCTTAAGGTATGCAGATCTGGCTGAAAAGCCCATGAGAGTATTTCAGGCATGGAAAGCCAAGACACTCTGGGGAAAAAAAAAAAAAAAACCTAAATGAAAGATCTCTGTGAGTGAGATCCCAGTGGAAAGAACGGGTCATCAAAGAAGGAGGTACATTTCTCTGACGGGAGGAAAGAACTTCCACTTTGACCATGGCCTTGTCTAAAAATTATCAGAGTCAGTGAACTCAGGGGACTTCCATAGCCTTGGCAGCTCATGACAAGATCCTAGGGAGATTAGTGATGCCATAAACAAGAGTGTCAATTTGTTAAGTCAACAACAGGAGTCACTGTGCACTTACTCCTCATGTAGGATCTTTGTCCTTAGTGTGCTGTGCATTGAGATTTAATGCTATAACGAGTACTCAAACAGTATTTTTCACTTTATATTTCTGTGTGGGAGCAAACTGTTGAAATCTTTACTTAATATATGCTAAACTGATCTTCTGTATATAAAGAGAATTGAAAATGAATCTTGATGTGAATGGAAGGGGAAAGGGAGTGGGAAAGGGGAGGGTTGCTGGTGGGAGGGACGTTATGGGGGGGAAGCCATTATAATCCATTTTCTGTACTTTGGAAATTTATTTTCATTAAATAAAAGTTTAAAAAAAAACAATTTTACATTTTCATTAAATTATCTGGCCAACCAAGTTTTTTTCTTTTATAATTTACTCATTCCTTATTTATTTATTTGAAAAGCAGAGTTATACACAGAAGGAGGGAGAGACCAAAAGGGAGAGGGAAAAAAAAAGGAGAGGGTAGAGAATCTTTCATCTGCTGATTAACTCCCCAAATGGGCTCAGTAGCTGGGGCTAGACCAGGCCGTAGTCAGGAGCCTGAGGCTTCATTCTGCTGTCCTGTGTAGCTGGCAGGGGCCCAATCACTTGGACCATAGTCCGCTGCTTTCCCAGGTTCATTAGCAGGGAGCTAGATTTGAAGTGGAGCAGGTGGAACTGAAACCATTGCCCAGCTTGGATTTTGGCATTGTAGGACACAGCGGAGTGCACTGTGTTACAATGCTGGTTCCCCAATCATTATTTTAAAATTTTGATTAGTATTATTAGTGCAAGTATTCTTAAAGCATTTAATTTGAAAATTTGCATTTATGATCTTTAACCAAGGAGAAGAAAAAGCCAAACTTATTTGCCATAGAAAACCTCGTAAGAAATATAGTGGTAGTAGTATTTTGTGGAATGCATCTTTGAATCCTCATGCATTTAAATAAAATGATGTTTTAAATTTCTTCCTATAAGCTTTTTAGAAAAACAATATTTATGAAAATACAATTCAAATGGGAGTGTTCATTTGTTTGCTTTATTTCTCATCTCTAATAAATAGAATACACAAAAAGACATTTCCAACACAGGTAGGCAGGATGACATATGATTCCAGTAGTAAATATTATAGTTTCAACTGTCTTAGGATTCCTAAAAATCAATGAAAAATCATGGTAAATAGAGCATGTTGATTAAGAACATATGCTAAGGTGATAATCATGTGGGAGGGGGGAATCCCTAACATCCAGTAATTGTAAACTTCTGTAAATTTCAAAACTTTTCTGTTCTCATCTGGAAAAGCAGAGTAGTAATAGTAGCCAACCTCACAAAGTGACTTAGTAAATATAAAACACATATAGTGTCTGCTGATAAAATTGCATAATAAATATTATAAAATTACTACACAAATTTGTTATGTAAAGCTCTATAAATGGGGAGTACTAGCAATACAATACTAGTAGGATATTCAGAAAGGTTATATAATGGATTAGTTTTCAAAATTAATTACTTCTTTTAAAATACTAAAACAAGAATTTGATGCATTGGGTAACCAAAATCATGTATCTGAAAGTAATACATTATGGACTCTGCAAATTAAAATTCAACTGAAGCTTAATTTAATGTTGCTTCTTGATAGAATTGGCTAAATTAGACAAATTTTTTACTTGTTTGAGCTCAAATTAAAAAAAATACTAAGATTATTATTCATATGTAAAGTGGAAAAAACTCACTTTTTCTCATTTTATGTCACAGGTTCAAATATAGGTTTTCTTTTTGTGACAAAAAATGGAAATGAGGAACACAGACATTGGGAAATTTTGTCTAAAGTTCCATAATTAATAATTTACAGAACTTAAATTTGAACTGCATCCATATGACTTCAAATAACTATAGTACATTGTTTTCTATAAAATTAAAGTACTTTTTGAACATGCAATACAGGAGCTATGTCAGCTAAATAAAACTTTTAGCTGTGTAACCAGAATATAGATGCAGAAGAAAATTCTTTTTTGAGAGTCATGTACCTTAATTTCACTAACTTGATTTGTGGACAAGAATGCTCTCATACACTTCCACATATACTAACTTTCAACACAAGGACACTGAGTTTTAGATCATTTAAATTACAGATGAGATTCAAAACAATGCACTGCTTGAAAAATGTAGAGGCTAATTGTAAAGTCTCCAGGTGCTACCTTGGAAAATTTAGGAGTTAATATCCCCTGGGAAAATTTCATCCAGCTGATTTTGATTAGGGAATAGAGCGGTCAACTTGCAAACCTTCCAAAAAGCATTCATGCCTCCTGACTTGTGAATAATTAGTCAATTTAGTTTTTGATGGCTGGTGTCCAGTAACTCGCTGTGGAGAACAAAAGAAGGGCAAAAATTATAGATAGAACTGAAAGAAACATAGGCTCTTCCTGTATGAAATATATGATACTAAACAACCTCCTGCTGTATTTATCTTGAACATGATTACAAAAGTTCGATTGAGTTATATTATGTTGCTATGATTTTTTTTAATATTTTTAATATTTTATTACAAATTTTGGGACAGCCAGAAAAGTACTACTTCATGCACAAATAGGAGAGTGACAGGCTGACTAGTGATGTTAAGGTGTAATATAGGAATACTTTCAGTTTTATTTATTTCTTCCAGAACAATAATTAAGTCTCCTCTGGGGCTAGTATGTTATTTCAGTATTACAGATAGTCCCTTATTTATAATGGTTGACCTATACTTTAACATTGCTGAAAAATGTTTTGTATTCAATAGAAGCAATAGATCAAGTTTTGAATTTTGATCTGTGAATGTTTCTTGGCAAGCCTGGACAGCAACAAACCATGCAATACTAAGGGAAGACAACAAATAATCTACAGCTTCCTATGTTGCTTAGCTATGATATTTGGTAGGTTAATTATACTAGATTTTATTTTTTTATACAAAATGTGTATTTTCAACTTGCGCGCAGGCATATTGGAAGACACCTTCTTCAATAATATCAGCATTAAATCAAGGAACATCTTTTTTTTTTAAATTTATTTATTTATTTGAAAGTCAGTGTTACACAGAGACAGGAGAGGCAGAGACAGAGGTTTTCCATCCGCTGGTCCACTCCCCAAGTGGCTGCAATGGCCAGAGTCAATCTGAAGCCAGGAGCCAGGAGCCAGGAGCCAGGAGCCAGGAGCTTCCTCCAGGTCTTCCAAATAGGTACACGGGCCCAGGGACTTGGGCCATCTTCTACTGCTTTCCCAGGCCAAAGCAGAGAGCTGGATATGATGTGGAGCAGCCAGGATTCGAACCAGCGCCCATATGGAATGCTGGCACTGCAGGCGGCGGCTTTACCTGCTATGCCACAGCATTGGCCCCAATGATCATCTTTAAATATTTGGAAGTGTTGAGCAACTCAATACTTTCTTAAAGATGAGTTTAGACTGACACATTTTTGGTTTAAAGTCATTTAATTCTTGTTAACTAAACACTAATGGAATAATGGTTGATAATTTAAGATTTAGAATTATATTTCATTTTCTCTAATCTCCCTATTTGTATGCCTAATAGTGACTGGCCCAAAAAATATTTATATCTCATGCTTTTGATCTTCTATAGTGTGCCACACATCTACATTAAAATGATGGTAACTGTCGCTCCCCCTCTTCGTGAAGGAACGACACTAAACCCTGCCTAGGTTTCCTATCCAAGTCACGGCACCATTATGTCGCTCCCCGTCTTCGTGGAGGAACGACACAGGACCCTGCGCTGTTCTTTTGTCTGCTCGGCCCTCCCCGGGTTTGCTGCTGGTTCTTCCCGGGTTGGCTACCGACCCTTCCACCTCCGTGGAAGGGCGGTTCCCCCTTCCACTTTCCCCACTTCCGCGGGGGAGCGGCACACTGCCGGCCGGCTCTCTCGGGGGCTGCACAGGTGTTCCTTCAGATAGATGTTCCTCGTGCATGTTGTCTCTCTCCTCCTTTATAGTCCTCTTCCACCAATCCCAACTCTGCTACCCACACGCCGAGTACGCTGCTTTCCTCCAATCAGGAGTAGGTCCTACAGTTTACTGGTTGAACTGGAGGCAGCTGTGTAGAAGCTGTTTCTCCCTTCTCAGTGCCATATTGTGGGAGAGCAGATGCATAGAATAAGTCTTAATTCCAGTAACTTAGTCTAGTCCGGGTTGCTCCCCACAGTAACTTTTTCAATAAATAATGATATATGTTCTGAGGAAATATCAGTATTCATAGAAGGCTAATCACAATGAGTTTCATTAAAAGACATCATTTTTCCATATTCAGAATATTTTTGTTTTATCATTTTCATTGTTTCTGTTTATACTAGTTAAAAAATCAACTCACTACACAAGTGTCAAATTAAGATGTGCAAATCTTATGGTAGACAGTTCAACTTCTAGCATACATCCAGCAGAAAAAGCACACACAGTTATAAAGATATTATGAACTAAGATGATCAATAAAGAATTGTTTGAAACAGTAAAATGTTGGGAACTCCTCAAATGTCCATTTTCATGTTCTAATTAAAAATATTAGGGTCATCTATGAAACAGAACATGATAAAACCACTAAAATAAAGACAGCTGGAACAACTAATATAGAAAGATGAGTAAAAATACTATTAGTGAACAAAAAGAAAAGCATAGCATGCAATACATAGTAACACACATATTATAATAATATATATCATATATCATAATAATTTGGAGAGTAACCAGCAGATGGAAGGTCTCTTTCTCTTGCTCGCTCTCTCTGTATCTGTGCCTTTCAATTAAACAAAATAAACTTTAAAATAAATCTCTTACTGCACTGATATATTATTAAGAAGCGAAATAATGTAGAATCTAAATTGTGCACTTGAGATGTACTTATGATGATATTTATTTTAACATAAATATTTAGGGGATTTTTGGAAACACATAAAATATGTATTTTATTATCATTTATATAAAATACTGTTAGACAACTTGATATCAAATTGGAAAAAATTGTTTTCTCAGCATATTCTTTAAATAGACAAATCACATATACATATATATAAACATACAAACATACACATATGTATATATATATGTGTGTATATGCATAAACATCAGAGTTCATTGTGAAATACATGTGTAGCTTTATATTCTCCTCTGGATCCTTGCATTTAGATGGCACAGCTTCCCTCTTAGGCCACAGATATATACTTAGCCTGTCAAACTACAATGACAATTCCACTTGACTTATTAATGACCATTTGGACATTTCCCAGACCATCCACTAGCAATCTATAAAGATTTGTAGTCTGATTATACTTTAAATACCAAAAAAAAAAATCTCCGCTAAAACAATTTTAGGCATCAAAAGAATTTTTGAATCATTTAATATTTGTGTTGCTGGTGTAATTAGAAAGGCTCTACCAACTAATAGGCCCAAATCCAAATTCTTTATTTGAGGGAAAAAAATACTCTCCATATTGAAGTATCACTCAGCTCTACTAACAGCCACAGCCAAGCCAGAGGATTTCAGCAACTCAAATAAATTAATTAGTGGAACCACCAATTAATTTGCAGCCCATTTATCAGAAAAGCTTAATGACTCTGACATAAACCCATATCCCACTTCACAACCTGCTGTACCATCCCTGCTCCCTGCAGCTGTTCCTTGTTGTTCTGCAGAACACCAGCATGCGTACAAAATGTTTGCCAGGATTGGTGTCCCCTGGTTCTCCACACCTCTGGGGTAGATGCCTGATAGAGATTTAGGCCAGCTGATCTGGCTATGATGCCAGACTTTTTCGCCTCTGCCCAGTCCTTTTGGCCTGTTTACATGGTAGTAGCAGATGGTTCCCTATTCTCAGATGTTTTGCAAATCTCAAGAAAGAAAAAAAAAAAAAAGGTTTACTGCTGCTATTCCATTTTTCATATTGAAGGAAAGTGAAATCCAGAGAGAGGGGTCTAGAGAAATACATGTCTAAGTCTGCGAAAATTATGACATCAATCCTTATCTTCATTAAAGGAAATGAAGGATATACAGACTAGTATTTTAACTCTATCATTCATTTAGCCTATACTTAAAAGCTTATTGAATCTGGATTGTCTTAACAGACAGATAGTTGAAGGAACATAAAATATTTATATTCAAATAAGTCATTTTCTTTGGAAAAAGAAGCCCCATAAAATTTGCAAAAGAAAAACATACCTTTAGCTCTTTTTGTGATGATTAAAAATAATCAGTAATTTTTTATTCCTACCACACTATTATTCCTTCTGCATTCTCACAGGCTGCAGCAAAAAAACATGGGTTTCACAGGTAAATTCCAAATCTTTAATCTCCAAGTTTAAAAATCATCACTGAATTATAATCTTTTTATCACCTTCAAGATTTTAAGAAATTGTGAATTTCATGCCAACCTAATAACAAAGTTTTTAATAGTTGAATACAGTTCAAGTGATCTTCCACATAAGATGTTTTGAAGTGAAAGTTATGTGTTGTGAGTTTATACTTTTGTTTTAATTTTATTTTTTGGCATTCGGATTGAACTGTTCAAAGCGAAAGAAGCTAACTTGATTTATTGTACATGTAAAATACATGACAACACAGGAAACATAGCATACAAATTCAGAATTCCTAGTCTAAGAATTGAAGACGAATGATTGTACATATGAGAGAGAGAGAGAGAGAGAGAGAGAGAGAGAGAAGAGAGACAGAGTGTGTGTGTGTGCTTCCATGAAGATAAAAAGTCAAATAAGGGTAGAGAGTCCATGCATTTGGGCTATGGGAATTAGAAAATGAAATAGAAGTGTTAGGGATACTAACACAACCATCAGGGGAAAAAAAAAGTGGATCAAAGTTATATGTGGGTTTATACCACTAATCAAGCTTCAGATACCATAGCAGACAGAGCACAATTTCTTCCTGAGGCCAAATTTTGGGTTAGATTCATCCCAATATTGGGTTTGAACAGCCATCCTGATCTGGTAATGCTGGTCCATGAGTTAAAGCCTGCATTGCTTCCTACCTAAGGCTGCAGACTCAGGTGCAACCTGTAAGAGATGGATACTAGAAGTCAATCTAGAGTATGAAATATATTTATGTCTTGGGGATGGTTAACTAAATTCATACCACATACAATAATAACTGTTTTGTATATAGTCACTGAAAAAATATCCGCACTGATATGAATAGACACTCAAACATATTATTGTAAAAAGAGGGAAAGATGCTATTATGATAATAAAATGAAAGTGATTTTAGTAAAGAGAGTAACTTGAACATAAGAAATGCACACGTCTCAAAGGTCACTCAGAAAAGGGCTTTGCTTTTATAGGGGTAATAGACAAGGATCAAATAAACCGGATACGAGGGAGTGAATGAAAGATTTGTTCAATAGTACAGTGGATGAGAAACTATTTTACTTGAACTTCATTCTGCTCTCTGGGGAATCCTTGAGGAGGGGTTTTAGACTGGCTTTGGCTGAGGATGGATCTAAGTTATGAACCTGTTGAAGGAGACAGATTTAACTAAACTTTCAAAGGATCAAAGTAATAGATAGCTTTTTTCCAGATTGGTCAGTGGATGCCACCAGTTCTGACAATATTTATTTTATAAAATTAAATTTTGGGGTAACTGTGTCTGGTTTTGTCATAGGAAACAAGGGGAGAGCGATTAATGAATCTTACGTAAGTCATATGAGAAATGATTATGCCCAGCAATAGCCCTTTATGGGAGCCCAGAGCAACACAGTTTCACAATTGTTGCTGTTTTACAAGAGCATCAGGTAAGGTAAAAATTTAACTTGGCCAGCATTATATGGTTAGGATTTGTGTCTGTTCTATTGATCGTGTTCAGCACCTAGGACAGAACCAAGCTAATCATTGGTGTTCAGTAATTTTTTTTTAAGTAGACAATAAATTAATTAAGCTAAATGAAAATAAACATCACTGGGAAAAGATGAAAAGAGCCAGATGATTGAATGATTATAAATACTACCATATATTCCCAGTTCAAGGAAAAATGTATGATTTGGGAAGGGGAGGATAAGGCACTGGACCTGAGCAGTAGGATATGAGAGTTATTGTGGGAAAAGTGAATTGCTTCCTTAGCTATTTTCCTGAGTTGAGGAATATGCAACTATGTTTAAAAAAAAACACATTGATTTATTTGCTTATTTGAAAGAGATACAGAGAGAGAGGGAAAGAAGGAAAGAGGAAGAGAGAGTTTTGAATTGGAATTTTAGCAGCTGGAAGAGGAACCTGCACTCATATGTGATGCAAGCATTAAAGAGGAAGCTTTACCCTCTAGGTCATAGTGCTACACCTGAAATCTCTTACAAGAATGCAGTTAGTGGGGCTGGTGCTATGGTTAGCAGGTAAAGCTGCCACCTACAGTGCCAGCATCCCACATGGGCATCAGTTTGAGTCCTGGCTGCTCTACTCCTGATCCAGCTCTCTGCTATGGCCTGGAAAATAGGTGGAAGATGGCTCAAGTCCTTGGGCCCCTGCACCCACATGGGAGACTCAGAGGAAGTTACAGGCTCCTGACTTCTTTGGATCAGCTCAGCTCCGGACATTGTGGCTGTCGCTCCCCCTCTTCGTGGAGGAACAACACTAAACCCTGCCTAGGCTTCATATCCGAGTCACGGCACCATTATGTCGCTCCCCGTCTTCGTGGAGGAACGACACAGGACCCTGTGCTGTTCTTTTGTCTGCTCGGCCCTCCCCGGGTTTGCTGCTGGTTCTTCCCGGGTTGGCTACCGACCCTTCCACCTCCGTGGAAGGGCGGTTCCCCCTGCCACATTCCCCACTTCCGCGGGGGAGCGGCACACCGCCAGCTGGCTCTCTCGGGGGCTGCACAGGTGTTCCCCTTAGATGTTCCCCTTAGATGTTCCTCGTGCATGTTGTCTCTCTCCTCCTTTATAGTCCTCTTCCGCCAATCCCAACTCGGCTGCCCACACGCCGAGTACGCTGCTCTCCTCCAATCAGGAGCAGGATCAGCTCCTGGAGGTCATCACTCAAGTTGGCAAGAGGCAGCTGCGTAGAAGCTGTTTTCTCCTCTCCCAGCGCCATATTGTTGGAGAGCAGATGCATAGAATAAGTCTTAATTCCAGTAACTCAGTCCAGTCCGGGTTGCTCCCCACAGATCCCCCTTTCTTTTTATTTTTTTGGCGTTGATACGCGCCTGTCTTCGGTGTCCCGTGGCACACACTCTGCTCTGCTTGCTAGAGTTGCCCACAGGTGCTTACAAGCCCTATCAGTCAGGCAAACCGAATCCGGGTCCTTTCTTCGCCATGTTGTGAGGAGGTTTTTAGGCGCTGATGCGTGCCTGTTTTCGGTGCCCTGCAGCGCATGCTCTGCTCTGCTAGAACTGCCTGCAGGTGCTTACAAGCCCTAGCAATCAGGGAAACTGAATCCAAGCCTTCTCATTGCCGTCTTGTGGGGAGACTTATTGGTGTTGGTTCGTGCCTATCTTCGGTGACCTGCAGCTCATACTCTGGTCGAGCTGCCTGCTGGTGCTTATCGCCTAATCAGGCAGACCGAATCCAAGCCTTCTCATTGCGGTATTGTGGGGAGACTTATTGATGTTAATTCGTGCCTGTCTTCAGTGACCTGCGGCGCATAAGCTGCTAGCCGCCCGCAGGTGCTCACCACCTCCCTAATCAGGCAGACCGAATCCAAGCTCTCTCATTGCCATGTTGAGGGGAGGCCTTATTTTTCTCTATTTCTCTATCTCCGGGCATTCCTATCTCTCCCATTTTACTTCTATCTTCCAGCATTCCTATTTCTCTCATTTTACTTCTAAATTTCTGTTTCTCTTATCCCTGCGGCTTCCCGGCGCCTGCCCCGAGGCTGCTTCTTGGCGCCTCGCCCCGCGGCGGCGGCTTCCCGGCTCTGAGCCACCTCAGCCCGCGCTTCTCTCATCTGCGCGGCTTCCCGGCGCCCACCCCGCGGTGGGTTCCCGGCTCTGCGCGCACGCTCCGCGGTCTCTGCGCCCCTTCGCGCCCGCACCACGGCCTCCGTGCCAGTCCCACGTTCCCTATCTATTCACGCCCATGCTCTCTCTGCACGTGGCGGCTTCCACGAGTCACACAGCGTAGCTTACGTCTCCGCCACTAGCATTCAATCTAAGTTCCCCGGACTAACCTGGCGAATTCCAACCTGGCGGCCCACATCTCTGCCTCTGGTTCCAGATTTTCGCCTTTTGCTCCCCGGGGTGACTTGAATTCCAAGCTGGCTTACGTCTCCGCCTCGGCCTGCACTCGCGGCTTCATCCTCCCTAACATTTTTCTCTACCCGGTATGTTTCCCTAAGTTTTCTTCCAACAATATTCCTCCCTCATTTCTCCTGGCTTCTCCCCACAGTCCGTATCCGAGTCTAAGTTTCTTCTAGGTTTCACTTTCACTTTCAACCTGCAGTCCGTATCTAAGTCTAAGTTTCTTCTTGCTTTCACTTTAAATCCTAACTTCTTTCCCACAGTCCATATCCGAGTCCAAGCCTCCTCCAGGTTTCACTTTTGCTTTCAATCTCCTAGCTTCCCCGCCATAGTCCGCATCCGAGTCTATGAAAGCTTTCACTTTCGCTTTCGACCTCAGAGATTTCTCCCAGCTTCCCCCTGTAGTCCGTATCTGAGTCTATGCCTAGGCTTTCAATAGCTTCTTCAGGCACCTTTATCGTCCGGCTTTTCCCTAGGCTGTTTGCTAGTCTCTCTCTCTGGTATTTTCCACTTCTTCCTGTTTCTTCCCTCCTAAGTTTTCTATCTGTCCTAGGTTTCCTATCCGAGTCACGGCACCATTATGTCGCTCCCCGTCTTCGTGGAGGAACGACACAGGACCCTGCGCTGTTCTTTTGTCTGCTCGGCCCTCCCTGGGTTTGCTGCTGGTTCTTCCCGGGTTGGCTACCGACCCTTCCACCTCCGTGGAAGGGCGGTTCCCCCTGCCACATTCCCCACTTCCGCGGGGGAGCGGCACACCGCCGGCTGGCTCTCTCGGGGGCTGCACAGGTGTTCCCCTTAGATGTTCCCCTTAGATGTTCCTCGTGCATGTTGTCTCTCTCCTCCTTTATAGTCCTCTTCCGCCAATCCCAACTCGGCTGCCCACACGCCGAGTACGCTGCTCTCCTCCAATCAGGAGCAGGATCAGCTCCTGGAGGTCATCACTCAAGTTGGCAAGAGGCAGCTGCGTAGAAGCTGTTTTCTCCTCTCCCAGTGCCATATTGTGGGAGAGCAGATGCATAGAATAAGTCTTAATTCCAGTAACTCAGTCCAGTCCAGGTTGCTCCCCACAGTGGCCATCTGGGGAATGAACCAGAGGATGGAAGACCTCTCTAGACCTCTCTCTCTCTCTCTCTCTCTCTCTCTCTCTGCCTTTGCCTCTGCCTTTCTGTAACTCTGCCTTTCAAATAAATAAACCTTAAAAAAAAGAATGCATTTAGTACTGTACATAAATATACCAAATTCAAGAATTTTGTTTAGTAAATGATTTGGGAATTTGAAGTATTTCAAATAGTGAGATTATTTTATCTTTGAGAACTGCATTTTATCATTGGCCTCATGGGCAAAACTATGAATTATAACATCTGATAATTCATAGACTTTGTAAATTAAAATTATCTGCATAAACATTATCTCATTAATATTCACCACAACCCTATGAGGTAGGTAAGAAAGGTTTGATTGCAAGTCATTTCACAAAAAATTAGAAATGGTGCCTAGTAATGGGAAATTAGGGGAAAATTAAATTAAGGTTTACATCATAGTTTCTAAACATTTTTATGACCTTAGATACAGTTATTTTTAGCATGTTTTTTCTCAATCACCTCCTAGAAATCCTAGAAATACAGATTCAATGTATACATTTTTATAAGTTTGCATATCTGTGTAATGTCCACAAAAAGAGTAGGATTTTCTTTAACCACCAAGAATCATTCTTTACTCACTTGTTGATGATACCAATCTACTGAAGATTCATGATCCAGATGGACAGTTGCCACAACCTCATGTTATCTCACATGCTGTGAGTATTGACATTGGAACATGACACGGACTTGCTTATCTAATTAGCATAGCAGAATCTACTGCCATTTTCCAGATGAGAAAATCAAAGTCCATGATATTTAAATTATTTTTGTAATGATACTATCTAGTTCATTCTAGAGAGATGATACAAGCCAAATGTTAACCAGGCAGTCTGTGTTTTAATGCAATATGTATATTAAAAGATATTTCAGTGTTTCACACCTATACTTGCTATCATAATAGACACCTTAACAGCTTCACAGTGCAGTATACTTGGCTGGTTTCCTAAAAAAATCTGTGATGAAAGAGAAAAAAAAATCTGTGACTAAAGTGTATAAGCTACTCTTCCAAACTCCAAAACACACTGAGGGCTAGGGTATGTGTTTACATGCTTCTTAGAGTTACATAAAAGATCTGATATCATAGTTTTTGTTCAGGAAACATTTGTTGAATATTGAATATCTAGTGAGTGGTTGAGCAAATAAATTAGATGTGTTGCTCATATTTAAATATAAAAATGATGCTTTTTTTTTTTTTTTGCTTTTCTTGTTAATTAGGGAATTTCTAACTCCCATTGGTACAGGAACTATATCAAAACATGGATATTGCCAAATCTCTATGGCCTTATATGACACTGATAATAAAGATGTCATTCTAATATTATAGTATTGCCAGAAATGCCCATTTATTAATCTCCTAGCTACTTGATCTTAAATTTAGCTTTTAGAGTTAGGAAGCAAGTAGGCTACTGAGGCTCAGAGTATACACTTAAATGCCTTGGAGATGCTGTGGGCTCAATGTCCTTCCAAGGGCAGGACTTCCTTAAAAGGCTTGGTTATGGAAAATAGCTAAGACATAAAGCAATATGGCATGTTTCCTTTAGACATATTGAATTTTGCCCTTTTACCTAATCCCCAAAAAGAGTAAATTCTGCAAAGCAGACTCCATGAACCATAAGCCAGCAAACCTCACAAACCCAATTGCAGGAAAATATAACTGGAGAAAAATAGTTGTTTAGGTTTATTGCTTAGTTAACAATATAGAAATAGCAAAGGATTCCTCCGAGACTTTGTAGATTGAATACACTTGTCCCAAGAGAATTAGAGAAGTCTACTTATGCTTTCAGAAACAGTAAACACAACTACAGATAATACTTACTCTAGTTTCCTGTTCTGACTAGATTTCTCTTCCTTTAAGAATTTAAATAAAGGAAGGGAAAGAAACTGAATGAATTCCCTCTTCATATAGTCTCCTTCTGGGGAGCTCAGCAGATGGATCTGCACAAAATAGAAAATGGGAGAGGGAGAACTAAAATTTTGCAGCTAAAATCCTTCAGTGAAGCAGGCCACTAAGGTCATAGCAATTGACTGTCTCATTCGGGTATTAGTCACAATTTTAAATGGTAGAAAACTGAAAGTGAGGATAAGAGAAAAAAATTAAGATGATGCCAAGACTAATTCTGTCCATCTGTTATCTCTTCTGCTACTGAGCAGAATGCATATGTGTATTCTGTTTCACTTCAGTCCACTTGATAAGATCCATGCATGTCACTGATGAGACCTGCACCAGTAGAGTCCAGTGAAAATTTGTTTCCTTCTCAGATGCTGTTAGAAAAAATAATCTTGTGGAGCACCTCTTATCGGCAATGTTTGCCTAATTGTTAGCATCAATCCACTGGGGGTATTAAAAGATCATGAAAACCAGACTAAAATCATCACTGAAAGCACATGGTTGAATAGAGGTAGACATTTTTGAGGCAGACAATATATGTGTGCAAACTATGTGGATTCCTCTGTGGGTAGGCTATCAGAATGTCAGATAGACCAACAATAGATGGGGATATAACTGTCTTTCTTGTAGCATGGATATTGAAGTATGTGCATGCCAATCATTAAACAAGCAAAACATTTGAAAAAAATCAAAACAATGAATTAATTTAAAAAGATAATTTTGGAGGCTGATATTGTGTTGTAATGGGTTAAGCCCACTCCTGCAATGTCGACATCCCATATGGGTGCTGATTTTGAGTCCCAGCTGCTCCACTTTCAAACCAGCTCCATGCTAATTGCCTAGGAAAGCAGTGAAGACGGTCCAAGTACTTTGCCCCTGCACTCACTTGGGCAACCAGAATGAACTGCTGGTTTCTGGCTTCAGCCTGGCCCAATCCTGGCCATCGCTGCTTTACAGAAAGTGAACTAACAGATGGAAGATCTCTCTCTATCTCTCTGCTTCTCTCTCTCTCTCTCTCTATCTCTATCTGTCTCTGTAATTCTGCCTTTCAAATAAATTAGATAAATCCTTAATTAAAAAAGAAATAGATAAAAGAAAGTGAGATCATACATGTAAAATATATTGATTAATAAACATTGACGTTTTCTTTCTATTGTGTTATCTTGGAGCATGTGTTATTTTATTGTGTTTATCTTGGAGCATGTTATTCTTATTCTAATTTTATTATTTATGTAAGGTGAAAAATTTCCTGTATTTCATATTTACAGATTTAACTGTCTAATAATACTTCCCACCATCTCCTCCCTCCCACCCATACTCCCATCATCTCTCCTCCTTCCTTTCTTAATTTTCTTTTAATTTTTATAATTAAGTACTTCCAGTTTATTTTATAATCACTAGCATAATAGTCTACCAAATAAATAATTCAACAGTAGTAAGTAAAAAAAAAAAAAACAAAACACTGTTCCTCAAAAGTATAGACAAGGGCTTCCAACAATAATCAAAACTGAAAATATCAATTCCATTCATATATAGAGCACAAAACATAGAGTGTATATGTGCTAGTTTTTAAATCTTCATCACAGAACTTAGATGGTGGGAACAAGGTAGTATGAACATTTGTCATTCTGTGGCCACCAGTACCTGCACTCCTTTATTACTTTGGGCAGTATGTTATGTAAATACCTTTACAGGTACCAGAACAGTCTTCCATTACAAAAGACTTAAATATCAGATATTTTGTTTTCATCTTTTTTTCCCAACCTATGTGCATTTGAATAGCATTTTAAATACCTAAAACTGAATCAACAT
This sequence comes from Oryctolagus cuniculus, assembly GCF_964237555.1. Taxonomy (NCBI): domain Eukaryota; kingdom Metazoa; phylum Chordata; class Mammalia; order Lagomorpha; family Leporidae; genus Oryctolagus; species Oryctolagus cuniculus. The sequence continues at coordinate 26,483,565 of NC_091432.1, read as the reverse complement.
GGAAGTAGGAGCAGCTGGTAATAGACAAAATCATTGTAGGGCATCAGATTAAGAGGTGGCAATGACATCCTCAATGGAATAGTTGTTATATCAGCTCCATACCTCAGTGCTCTAAGTTTTCTTTATTCCTGTTCATTCCGAGCCTGTTTTTCTAGCTCACTGACCAATATCCTTTTAATAAACTCCTTTTCTGTTTAAATAAGTTAGAATTCATTTTTTCCTGCTTGTGACCTAGACCTCTGCCTAGCACTTAGGAACTCAAAAATAAATCTTAAGAAATATAGACTTCTAAGAATAAATTGCATGTGATGATAAAGTTTCTTGTAATTTATTTTTCAGTCAATGAGAAAATAGAGAATGATTTTATATATAGCTCGGGAGAAGTACAGTTCTACATAAATTGTGTGTGCATTTAGTCTTTATTAATGTTATTAAGGTAAAATACAAGAAGGTACTTATTAGTCAAGATTTCTAATCTTTGATATTTTATTTAAGCTTATATTTAGGTATAACTCTTACAATGATAATTTTCCAAGGAATGCATTAAACTACAGGATTTTTTTATCTTTTCTCCATTATTAATACAGAACACAGTGTTTATTTATAAGTTTAACTAGTTAGAAGTAGCAATGAAATACAAAGAGAACATGATAAGAGGAGAAATAATGAATTGGAACACCAGTGATTACAAAACCTGAGTATGTCATATTAATGCTATGGTTGTCAATCTAATAAGTTTGGCAGAATTTAAAACCAAAGTTTCCCTCAAATCTTATAGAAGTTGTTTAGTTGATGCAAGGATTTATATTCTTGATTTTATTCTCCTCTTACCTTGTTGTCCAGATTCATATTCTTCAATATTAGACCATGATATTCCTAATAATATTTGTATGGTAGTGTAATATTTCTGCTCAATAGAAATAGTTTTATATTTTATTCAGTCTATTGATATAATAAAATCATAAGAAAATTGAATTTCAAATTATTACTGAACTTGCAAGAAGATATACATTACTAAAACATGTGTAATAAAAAGCTTAAAAATTTTTGACTCAAATAGACTTATATTTAAAATATCCAAAGAAGCTTTTTTATCATTTTAAAATAATTTTATCACTTGATTTCAATAATATTTTATCTTTGATAGTAGTTTTCAACAATGTTAACAGTCTTAATGTTTATAGTTATACTAAAAATATATTAAAATCACTCTAAGAGGGTTATCTGTATATATGTGACAAAGAACAATATTGGAAGAGTAGGAAATAAATATTTTATTTGAATGCAGACAAATGTATTAATAACGGGTCCTTTGTAAATTCAAAAATACATAAAAAAGTACAGGTAGTGCCAGCCATAGGAATAAAAAAGAACAAGAACTTTTTTGATTTAAATAATTCTTTAATGATTTTGATTCTAATATATTTATCATTTAGTTATCTTGAAACAATCTTGAAGTTTAAAATTTTTTTTCATTTACTCATATATTCTGTAGAACTTTTTGACTTCTCTAATCTAAATTTATTGCTCTCCATGTATTTTATGTAGTCAGTCCCAGGGTCTGCTGACATAATTATGAACATGTCCTTAGATTCTGTCTTAACTGATATTACTATTCTTAGATCTCACTGCTACTTTTGGTTTGTTTTCTCCTTCGTATTATGTGCTGGGTTGAGGAAAAGGGAAGAAGGAAATGGCACCACATATTTCAGTAGTTCTTGGGAAAGAGAAATAAAATAATTGACACTAGATTCCTGAAACTATCCATTTTAACAATAATTTCTAATTTAACAAAAATAGCTTCAGATATTTTATAAATGCAGATTTTTGATCTTACTTCAAATTCTTCAATTTAAAATAGATTTCAAAAAATATGAATGCACGAACAAATATTCTTTATTGGGCTGACATTGTGGAAATGTGGGTTAAGCCACCACTTGCAACATGGACGTTCCATATCAGAGCACCAGTTTGAGTCCCAACTACTGTGCTTCCAAGCTAGCTTCCTGCTAATGTCCCTGGTAAAGCAGTGGAAGGTGGTCAAAATACTTGGGCTCTACCACCCATGTGAGGATGATCTTGCACTTCCAGTTTCCAGAAGTATGAGAAAATATTTTGTTGTTTAATCTGTTTAGTCAATGGCAGCCAAAGCTGATTAGAACAGATTTTTGTATCAATAAGAGAGTTGCTAACTAAAAATGTAGAAGTGGCTTTGGAATGGGATAATTGGTAGAGGTTGAAACAAATTAAGGTGATGTAAGAAAAAGACTAATTTGATGTAAGGTAGCTTTAGTATAAAAACGAAAATTGAACAATTTTGGCAAAGGCTCAAAAAGAAAATAGGAGAATTTCACATAAAGCTTCCATATTCTTAGAGAATAGATGAATTATGATGCATAGGATGTTGCTAGAAATATGGAACTTAAAAGGCCATTTTGACACCCCATTGGCCCAACTAACTAAAAAAAGAAAAGACCCAAATAAATAAAATCAGAGATGAAAAAGGAAACATAACAACAGACACCACAGAAATAAAAAGAATCATCGGAAATTACTAAAAGGACTTGTATGCCAGCAAACAGGGAAATCTATCAGAAGTGGATAGATTCTTGGACACATGCAACCTATATAAAATGAACCAGGAAGACATAGAAAACCTAAACAGAACTATAACTGAGACAGAAACTGAAACAGTAATAAAGGCCCTCCCAACAAAGAAAAGCCCAGGACCAGATGGATTCACCTCTGAATTCTACTAGACATTTAAAGAAGAACTAACTCCAATTCTTCTCAAACTATTCAGAACAATCGAAGAAGAGGGAATCCTCCCAAATTCTTTCTATGAAGCCAGCATCACCTTAATTCCTAAGCCGGAAAAAGATGCAGCACTGAAAGAGAATTACAGACCAATATCCCTGATGAACATAGATGCAAAAATCCTCAATAAAATTCTGGCCAATAGAATGCAACAACACATCAGGAAGATCATCCACCCAGACCAAGTGGGATTTATCCCTGGTATGCAGGGATGGTTCATTGTTCACAAAACAATCAATGTGGTACACTACATTAACATGAACCATGTTCAAGGTCACTAGCAATCAGGGAAATGCAAATCAAAACCAGAATGAGGTTTCTCCTCACCCCAGTTAGAATGGCTCACATACAGAAATCTATCAACAACAGATGCTGGTGAGGATGTAGGGGGATAAGGGACACTAACCCGCTGTTGATGGGAATGCAAACTGGTCAAGCCACTATGGAAGTCAGTCTGGAGATTCCTCAGAAACCTAAATATAACCCTACCGTTCAACCCAGCCATCCCACTCCTTGGAATTTACCCAAAGGAAATTAAATTGGCAAATAAAAAAGCTGTCTGCACCTTAATGTTTATTGCAGCTCAGTTCACAATAGCTAAGATCTGGAATCAACCTAAATGCCCATCAACAGTAGACTGGATAAAGAAATTATGGAACATGTACTCTATAGAATATTATTCAAGCTGGCGCTGTGGCTCACTAGTCTAATCCTCCGCCTTGCAGCGCCGGCACACCGGGTTCTATTCCTGGTCGGGGCGCCGGATTCTGTCCCGGTTGCTCCTCTTCTAGGCCGGCTCTCTGCTGTGGCCAGGGAGTGTAGTGGAGGATGGCCCAAGTACTTCGGCCCTGCACCCCATGGGAGACCAGGATAAGTACCTGGCTCCTGCCATTGGATCAGTGCAGTGCGCCGGCCGCAGCGCGCCAGCCAAGGAGGCCATTGGAGGTGAACCAACGGCAAAAGGAAGGCCTTTCTCTCTGTCTCTCTCTCTCTCACTGTCCACGCTGCCTGTCAAAAAAAAAAAAAAAAATAGAATGCTGTTCAGAAGTCAAAAACAATGAAACCCGGACTATTCAGCAGTCAAAAACAATGAAACCCGGTCATTGGTAACAAAATGGACAAATCTGGAAAACATCATGCTGTGTGAATTAAGCCAATCCCAAAGGGAGAAATAGCATATGTTCTCCCTGATCGGTGACAACTAACCAAACACAAAAAAGGAAACCTGTTGAAGTGAAAGGGACACTATGAGAAACAGTGACTTGATCAGCCCTTGTCCTGACTGTTCATGTACAATTTAATACTTTATCCATTTTAGCTTTTTTTTTGTTCTATTTAATACTATTGGTTGAACTCTGTAATAAACACACAATTATTCTTAGGTGTTTAAATTTAACTGAAAAGTGATCCCTGTTAAATATAAGCATGGAATAAGAGAGGGAGGAGATGTACAATTTGGGACATGCTCAATCGGACTTGCCCCAAATGGTGGAATTAGAAATGTGCCAGGGGATTCCAATACAATCCCGTCAAGGTTGGATGTACCAATGCCATCTCACTAGTCCAAGTGATCAATTTCAGTTCACAACTGATCACACTGATAGGTCTAAGAGTCAAAGGGATCACACAAACAAGAGTAGTGTCTGCTAATACTAACTGATAGAATCAAAAAGGGAGAGAACGATCCAACATGGGAAGTGGGATACACAGCAGACTCATAGAAGGACAGATGTCCTAAACAGCACTCTGGCCTCAGAATCAGCCCTTAAGGCATTAGGATCTGGCTGAAGAGCCCATGTCAAGATCCTAGGTTGATTACCTACACCATAAACAAGAGTGTCAATTTGTTAAATCAACAACAGGAATCACTGTGCTCTTACTGCTCATGTAGGATCTCTATCCTTAATGTGTTGTTCAATGTGAATTAATGCTAGAACTAGTACTCATACAGTATTGTACACTTTATGTTCTGTGTGTGTGCTAACTGATGAAATCTTTACTTAATATATACTAAATCAATCTTCTATATATAAAGATAATTGAAAATGAATCTTAATGTGAATGGAATGGGAGAGGGAGCTGGAGATGGCAGGGGTGTGGGTGGGATGGAAATTATGGGGGAGAAATAGCCATTGTAATCCATAATCTGTACTTTGGAAATTTATATTTACTAAATAAATTTTTAAAAAAATGCCATCTTAATTCCTCAGGAAGAAATGAGACACATATAATTGGAAACTTAAGGGAATGGCAATTGTCTTACTTATTCAGGCTCTGGTCCTATGATGGAAAAGTCAGAATTGATGATCTTCAAATTACCTTCTGGATCATTCTCCCATTGTCTTGATGAATAATACGTGACTGTATTAAAACTGGCATATCCATACTAAAATTCTTATGAAACCACATCTCAGCCACATCTTTGTTTTCTCAGTTATGTTTTCCCATTACTTTCAATGTGGGTGGGTTAGATTTTTGTAAGGTTTTAAATCTCTGTTTTCTTTTTGATGATATATTCCATCTTTAAATCACTTATCTCTTCTTGTTTTATTGTAGCCAATCAATTAATGACAAAGCGTACCTTCAATAACTTGGAAATTGCTTCAGGTAAATATCCAATTTTGTAACTAATGAGTTTCACCTTCCACAAAACATTAGATTTTGAACAGGATTCATCCAAATACTTTTCCTATTTCTAAAAAAGGTTAACTTTCTTTCCATTCCTCAAAAGACATTCCTCACTTTCATTTAAGATCTCATAAGAATGACTTTTTTAAACTTATTTTTTACCAAGAGTTTGATCATGGACATTAAATATTCTCTAAGAAGATTTAAGTTTCTCTACAGCTCTCTTCTTTCCTTTCTGATCCCCAGTGAGAATTGCCCTTAAAATTCGTTTACAACTATGTAGGTTTTTTGTTCTAGCACATGCTTAAACATTCTGCCAGTCTCCATTCCTCGGCTCCAAGTTTTAGGGCTTATTATAGCACCAAATACATTTCTCAGCATCAATTCTGACTCAGTTAATTTAGACTGTCTTCACAAAAATGCTATAATGTAAGTAGCTTGTAAACAAGAGGAATTTGTCACTCACAGTTCTGAGCACGGATAAGTCTGATTCAGTGGTAATATCAGAGGCAATGTCTGTTGATGATCTGTTTGCTGATTTATGGTCCTCACATGTCAGAAAGGCCAAAACAGTGCCAAGGGCACTCTTAAATAGGAAGACTAAATCTATTCATGAGTATTCCACCCTAGAGTTTAGGATATAGTCTAGTCCAAAATACACAGCACACTGATAACATTATATTGGCAATTAGGCTTTAACATGAATTTTTTCAGGACAAAATCAAATCATTGTGGTAATTTTCTATAATGTGGCAAACACTAGTCTCAATTACATTCCATGATAACTCGCAAGTCATTAAATTGGATATTTAGTTGAGTAGACACTTAACAGAGACTTTGAGGAAGTGCTGAAGTGTCCTGATAGTAAAAGGAAAGCAATGCATTGAGGAAGAAATTGATAGGCAAGAAAGAGACCATAAATTAAAATTTTGGAAATTTCTCAACATATCTATATTATAAAAAATGAGAAAACATGTTCAGAAAAGAACACATAGATGTGTATGTCATGGCAAGACTATCATTTGACAATTAAATTATGTAATAATATCAACAGAAATATTGCCAGTTTGAACTAAAGGAGCCAAGGACTGTTGGGTTTCTTGAATTCACAATATCAAACTATAGAGCTTGTTGCTGCAAACATTTCTTCAAGGAAATGCAGCAATGAACCTTAAGACAATTCAGAGATCAGCAGGGCTATCACTCCTATTACAGGCCCAGAATACACAGTGAGTTATTTCCAAGATTCACAGGGTAGAGCCCTTCCATTTCAGGGAGTCACAATACCACTACTGCTTGCCTCAGGGACAAGACTGAAGCTGAATGTCATGGAGGCAGAGCCACACAAAGCGGGCCATAAATGTTAACACTGCCATCCCTCTGCACCTGAAGAGAAGGGCATCAAGACAAAGAAGGTTGAACCTTGAAGTGTAATGGAATTTTCTGTTAAGTTTTGGATGTTCTTGGGACCCATCGCTGCTTTCCTCACTTTAATTATTTCTTTTTGCAACGCTCATGTCTAACCTATCTCTCCAAACATTAAATTTTGAATCTTTCAACTTACCTAGTTTCACAGGTTCACAGCTCAGGAGGGATCTTACATTGGAATGAACTATAGTTGTATCTAACACATATCTGATATAGCGATATTTAGATGAGACTTGGGACTTCACAGTTGGTGTTGGGAGAAGTTAAGACTTTCAGCACTGTTAACACAGAATGATTGTATTTTGTATGCAAATAGAAAATGATTTGTGAGGAGCCTGAATTGAAATGTTGCATACTGGCTTTTGCCCCTACTAAAATTCTTTCGTCAAAGCCCTAACCCTTAATGTGAGTGTGTTTGAATATAAGACCTTTAGGAGACAATGAAGATTAAATTTAAATTGATTATTTAATACAATAGGATTGATGACCTGATAAGAAAATACACCAATGAGCTTGTTCTCACTCTATCCTATAAGGGCCCAGCAAGGTGGTGGCCACTGGGAACTCAAGAAGACAGCCCTTCCCAGATGCTACTCTCACGGGTACTTTGGTTTTGGACATCCAGGCTTCAAATAATTGAAAAAAGTCAATGTTCCTTTCTAGGCCACCCAGTTTACAGTATTTTATTTTGACAGTACATATAAATTATAACATATACTTAAACCAATCTATTTTAACAGGGATGTGTAATATTCTCCATTCTAGAAAAAAATAAGACTTCTGGTTCAGAGATTTCAAAAAATTCTGGGATTTAAGTAAGTTCTGTTGTGTTTCTCCAGCTTCGTGGCTAGAGTTATGCTGATTAGACGCTTGTCTTGTCTTTCACATTTGGAAAAACAACATGTTGCTCTTTTCCTCTTTCATTTATTCTTCTTCTTTCCTCTTTATTTTTTTTTCTTTTTTAGGTACTTTTGATTGTGACAACGGTGAGGTTCAAAAAAGCAGAAGAATTTGATGTATATATTCAAATATAATTTTTCTCATCATAAATTTCCCATTTTCTTAATTTTTAAAATGAAATTAAATTTGATTAAACCCTCATATTGGGATAAAATACTGAGCAAGTAAATATATTTTAGCATGCAAATGAAATTTGGACTTAAGAAATCCAGGACATATTTCCCTATTCTTAACTTTGTTATTCTATTATAAATGTCCTTGCCTGGGAGGACAACATGCGCTTGAAAACAAGTTGGTCCACATTCAGTATTTCTTCAGTCTGTGAAGACACTTGAATATGGTATTCACAAGCAGCTGCACAGCTGCACAGCTGCCTTCATTCTAAGTCTTAAATAACCCCCTAACCGTGGGCACAGTGTATCTGTCCTCTTGATTGATCTCTTTTATCCTAGATCCCTTACCCTTTCTTGCCTACGAAAAGCTACTCTTACAGGTCAGTTTCCATTTAGAACAATCTGGTCTAATAACTTCCAAATACATAAGCCAATTGTTATTTTTTAAAAGATTTATTTATTTATTTGAAAGTCAGAGTTACACAGAAAGAGGAGAGGCAGAGAGAGACAGAGAGAGGTCTTCCATCCGAAAGTTCACTCTCCAATTGGCTGCAATGGCCAGGGTTGCACCCATCCGAAGCCAGGAGCCAGCAGCTTCTTCCGAGTCTCCCATGTGGGTGCAGGAGCCCAAGGATTTGCACCATCTTCCACAGCTTTCCCAGGCCATAGCAGAGAGCTGGATCGGAAGTGGAGCAGCTGAGCTCGAACTGGCGCCCATTTGGGATGCCAATGCTTCAAGCCAGGGAGTTAAACCGCTGCACCACAGCACCGGCCCCAAGCCAATTGTTATTAGTAGGCATAAAATACCTAGGGGAAATATTAATGTATTATTTATTGCCACATTGATAAGGAAGATAGTGACATTTAGTGGGATGGTAACAAAACAGACATTCTACACGGTACCGAACAGTTCCACATGAAGAAGCATTCTTCGCATGCCTCATACATTCAAGTGATCTGACACATGTTCATATAGGTAGATACTATTGCAGTTATTTGATCATATAATCTGTTCTTATTTTATACATTAAACTATACAATTTTCAAGATTTCAATATAAGACTAAGTTTTTATGTATGCTATATTCATGTATGTGCATTCATGGAAGACTAGATATTTTTAATCAGAATTAAAAAAATAACTATTATATCTTCAAGGGAGCACTTCCTGTAATATTTTATATTAGTTTGCATTTGCATGATTTTAACTATTTTTAACCACTAATTAACTCATAACAGTTTTCAGTAAAGTAGAGCAAATTTACATTATTAAATAAATATTACTTTATAAAGTTTTACTTTCATTTATCCATTCACTTTCAGTATTTTGAATTGACTTTTTAGAACATATTTAGGTAGTGTATACCATCTTTGAATGTCAATTCAGGATAGCATAGTAGCTATAAAATTGTTTTAAGAGTATCATGGCTATGATCATGTTGAGAATCAAAAACTTTCAGTCTCATAGGGGCCTCAAGGACTCAGAGCTTTACACATCTTCCTCGAGTATAGATGCAGCATACTTTTTATTATTTCTGGGAACGTTGCAGAAAAGAACTTCTCAACAAGGTTACCCTGCCACTTTAAATCGCTAACATTCTAAAAGAATAAAGATATTTATCTTTTAAAAGAATTTATTTATTTATTATTCCACAACAATTCAATAAATATCTACAAGTTCTCAGATAATTCTATATTTTAAAATATATTTTGAATGAATACATTGATTCAGCCCCTTCTTTCTTATTCTTTTCCTTACTTTCTCTCTCATGGTCATCAATCTTTATTGAAAATTATATAAGAAAGGCATGGGTACATAACACATGTTTAAAAATGTTTAAAATGTTTATTGTTTTTTTAAACTTTTATTTTTTTAACTTTTATTTAATGAATATAAATTTCCAAAGTACAGAATATGGATTACAATGGCTTCCCCACCATAACATCCCTCCAACCCGCAACACTCCCCTTTACCACTCCCTCTCCCCTCCCATTCACATCAAGATTCATTTTCAATTCTCTTTATATACAGAAGATCAGTTTAGCATATATTAAGTAAAGATTTCAACAGTTTGCTCCCACACAGAAACATAAAGTGAAAAATACTGTTTGAGTACTAGTTATAGCATTAAATCTCAATGTACAGCACACTAAGGACAAAGATCCTACATGAGGAGTAATTGCACAGTGACTCCTGTTGTTGACTTAACAAATTGACACTCTTGTTTATGGCATCAGTAATCACCCTAGGCTCTTGTCATGAGCTGCCAAGGCTATGGAAGCCCCCTGAGTTCACTGACTCTGATAATTTTTAGACAAGGCCATGGTCAAAGTGGAAGTTCTCTCCTCCCTTCAGAGAAAGGTACCTCCTTCTTTGATGACCCATTCTTTCCACTGGCATCTCATTCGTGGAGATCTTTCATTTAGGTTTTTTTTTCCCGCCAGAGTGTCTTGGCTTTCCATACCTGAAATAATCTCATGGGCTTTTCAACCAGATCTGCATGCCTTAAGGGCTGATTCTGAGGCCAGAGTGCTGTTTAGGACATCTGCCATTCTATGGGTCTGCTGTGTATCTCACTTCCCATGTTGGATCGTTCTCTCCCTTTTTTATTCTATCAGCTAGTATTTGCAGACACTATTCTTGTTTATGTGATCCCTTTGGTTCTTAGTCCTATCATTATGATCAATTGTGAACAGAAATTGATCACTGGGACTAGTGAGATGGCATTGGTACATGCCACCTCGATGGGATTGAATTGGAATCCCCTGGTATGTTTCTAACTGTACCGTTTGAGGTAAGTCAGCTTGAGCATGTCCCGAATTGCACATCTCTTCCCTCTTTTATTCCCACTCTTACATTTAACAGTGATCACTTTTCAGTTAAGTTTCAGCACTTAAGAAGAATTGTGTATTGATTACAGTATTCAACCAAAAGTATTAAGTAGAACAAACAAACAAAAATACTAAGAGGGATAACATATTAAGTTGTTCATCAACAGTCAGGGTGAGGGCTGATCATGTTTAAAAAACTTTGAAGATTGTACAAAAGTTCTCTCTCTCTCTCTTTCTCTCTCTCTCTCTCTCTCTCTCATTTTCTCAATACTGTAAGCCCTCACATTAACTGCAGAACAAGTGTACCTCGTGGAGACTGGATTGCATCTCTGGGAGAGGGAATGTGATTTTTTTTTTTTTGACAGGCCGAGTGGACCGTGAGAGAGAGAGACAGAGAGAAAGGTCTTCCGTTTTTACCATTGGTTCACCCTCCAATGGCCGCCGCGGCAGGCGAGCTGCTGCGGGCACACCACGCTGATCCGATGGCAGGAGCCAGGTGCTTATCCTGGTTTCCCATGGGGTGCAGGGCCCAAGGACTTGGGCCATCCTCCCCTGCACTCCCGGGCCACAGCAGAGATCTGGCCTGGAAGAGGGGCAACTGGGACAGAATCTGGCGCCCCAACCAGGACTAGAACCCAGTATGCCGGCGCTGCAAGGCGGAGGATTATCCTAGTGAGCCGCGGTGCTGGCCCGGAATGTGATGTTTTAAAAAGCATGTGGAAGACACTGTGGAAAAGGATCTATCATTTCTTTGCTTCAGCTAAGATAACAAGGTAGGAAGCTGTTTCAATAGAGAGAAAACTTTCAAAAGTGCATTTGTCTGTGTATTTGTACATGTATGTCATCTGTAGCAACATTGTAGCCTAGGTTCTTTCCTCCAGAAATACTTAGTATATTATTTAGATACTGACATCACCGAAATGACATTCACAAGGCATAAGTCTCTCTAAATTAATGCACAGCTTACCTTTCATCACTTTAATCAAAATACTTTGCTTCTGTATAATATTCTTTATGATTCATCAAAAGCAAAAATTAGTGTGCTAGTGGGTATTGTTGAATAGAAAGCATGCTATGTTTAGATTTTATGTATATTTTATCTGAAGAAAATAAAGTACTTATTTGTAGATCCTAAATTTGAAAGACAGACATTATCAACATATAGAATAATCTAGAGTTTCATTTAATTGGAAATTTATTTATGACCTAAGTCATAATTGTAACGAGTTCTGAAAAGAGAGAGACAACAAGAAAATAAATTTTTATGCTTATAGGAAAATGTTTCAATGTTCGGTTAACTTCTTATATATTTATGTTATCAATTCATAAGTATTTAAGATAAAAATTAGAGAAACAAGGAGTAGAAGTTTAAACATTTGCATTTCTGCCATCTTTGATGCTTATTCAGAAAATTTTATAGACTTTTTAATCAAAATTTTCTTCAAAGGAATTCAGACTCAACAAGTCATACGATGTTTCATAAATCATGATTTTCAGTCTTAGCAAAATGGAACATTAATTTATTCAGAACTTCTCACATGGTAATCTGAATGGTATTATCCATAATAATGGGATTTTACTTTCTTAATTTATCTTCCAAGGCTTACTCTATCCTTATTCTGTCTCCAAAGCTTTTACCATGGTGATTATCTAGTGCAATAGTAAAGCCAGGAGGATTCATGAGAAGAGAGATTTTTTTATAGATTTTAGCTGCTTATGTTTTATCAGCCTTTTTGGTGATTTGTATTATAATAACCCTAATACGTTTCCCAGAGTCCTTTTCCCCTCTAATTCTGTTTGTCAAAATGTGAATTGTGATCCATGCATACAACCTTTTCCCATGTAAAAAGATCCTCTGGAGTAGAACAGGGAAAAATGAAAATTGATCCAGTGGGTTTTTAGCCACCAGTGCTTTTAAGCTAGAAAATTTTACCTTTGAAAAGAAAGTATCATGCTGTTTTTCAAGAGAAGGAAGCCTTAGTGAATGCTCATTTCTAATTTGATCTTACTTAGTAGCATGAGCTGTTTCTCAGTAAAAATAGGTAACATGTGGTAACTGATGTGCCACGCTAATATATCTATTTCTTTATGTAGGCTCATATTACTGTGGCAAAATATTTTTAAGTTAAAATAAATTGTTTCAGTTTTATAATGTCAATATTTTCAAACAATAATTCTCCACTGGTATCATAGCATAATCTAAATACATGTGTATAAGAAAATAGAAATTATCCATTTCCGCAGTTTTGAAAACACTAGAATGATTTAATTTTCATTTTGCTTTCACACCCACTGAGTGCTATCTCTATATAGTGTATCTTTTTTTTTTTTTTTTTTTTTTTTTTTTTTTTTTTTTTTTTTAGTGACAGGCAGAGTTAGACAGTGAGAGAGAGAGACAGAGAGATAGGTCTTTCTTTTTCCTTTGGTTCACCCCCCAAGTGGCCACTACAGCTGACACATTGCAGCCGGCGCACTGTGCGGATCTGAAGCTAGGAGCCAGGTGCTTCCTCCTGGTCTCCCATGCAGATGCAGGGCCCAAGAACCTGGGCCATCCTCCACTACACTCCTCGGCCACAGCAGAGAGCTGGACTGTAAGAGGAGTAACTGGAACAGAATCCGGTGCCCTGACCGGGACTAGAACCTGGGGTATCAGCGCCACAGGCGGATGATCAGCCTAGTGAGCTGCTGTGACAGCCTATAGTGTATTTTATGATTATAAATATTTTATGCATATATAAATATATATGTATAATAAGAAAACTCAAAAAGTTAATGTATTTTGTGAAATAATTCAGCTCATATAATTTTATAGGATAGCTTATATTGCCTTCATGAAAGTTTTTACCAATTTCTGTATTTTGAAAAAAAGTATTGATACATCAACTTCATTTAATGAATATATTGAGTTCTAATTATGTTCTCGAAATGACATCATGGCATGGAACACAATACACACAGTACACATCACCCACTTCTGTAAAATTCTGATCCCTATAGTAGAGAATGTAAATATTGAAGAACAAAATGTTGTGAATATGGCTAAGTAAAAAACAATATATTTCTATCTAAATTAGAAAATGCATACTTTAATGAATAATACAGAAAATTTGAAAACCAACACATAAAGAAAGTATACTAAGCAAAGACCAATTTAAAAACTTAACAACACTTTTGGTTGAATACTGTATTCAATACACAATTCTTCTTAAGTGCTGAAACTTAACTGAAAAGTGATCGCTGTTAAATGTAAGAGTGGGAATAAGAGAGGGAAGAGATGTGCAATTCGGGACATGCTCAAGCTGACTTACCTCAAACGGTAGAGTTAGAAACATACCAGGGGATTCGAATTCAATCCCATCAAGGTGGCATGTACCAATGCCATCTCATTAGTCCCAGTGATCAAGTTCTATTCACAATTGATCACAATGATAGGACTAAAAGCCAAAGGGATCACATAAACAAGACTAGTGTCTGCAAATACTAGCTGATAGAATCAAAAAGGGAGAGAACGATCCCACATGGGAAGTGAGATACACAGCAGACCCATAGAATGGCAGATGTCCTAAATAGCACTCTGGCCTCAGAATCAGCCCTTAAGGCATGCAGATCTGGCTGAAATGCCCATGAGAGTATTTCAGGTATGGAAAGCCAAGACACTCTGGGGAAAAAAAAAAAAAAAACCTAAATGAAAGATCTCCACGAATGAGATGCCAGTGGAAAGAATGGGTCATCAAAGAAGGAGGTACCTTTCTCTGAAGGGAGGAGAGAACTTCCACTTTGACCATGGCCTTGTCTAAAAATTATCAGAGTCAGTGAACTCAGGGGGCTTCCATAGCCTTGGCAGCTCATGACAAGAGCCTATGGTGATTACTGATGTCATAAACAAGAGTGTCAATTTGTTAAGTCAACAACAGGAGTCACTATGCACTTATTCCTCATGTAGGATCTTTGTCCTTAGTGTGCTGTACATTGAGATTTAATGCTATAACTAGTACTCAAACAGTATTTTTCACTTTATGTTTCTGTGTGGGAGCAAACTGTTGAAATCTTTACTTAATGTATGCTAAACTGATCTTCTGTATATAAAGAGAATCGAAAATGAATCTTGATGTGAATGGAAGGGGAGAGGGAGTGGGAAAGGGGAGGGTTGCGGGTTGGAGGGACGTTATGGGGGGGAAGCCATTGTAATCCATATTCTGTACTTTGGAAATTTATATTTATTAAATAAAAGTTAAAAAAATAAAAAATAAAATCTTAACAACAAGAGATTGGTGTTGTGGTATAGTGGGTTAAGCTATCATTTGTGATGCTGCCATCTCATATTAGAATACTGGTTCAAGTCCTGACTGCTCTGCTTGCAACCCAGCTTCCTATTAGTGCACTTGCCAAGGCGTGGAAGATGGCCTAAATGTTTGGGACTCTGCCATACAAATGATAGACTAGGATGGAGAACCTGGCATCAAGCCCAGTACTGTTTGTTGCAGCCTTTTGGGAAGTGAGCCATAAGATGCAAGATATCTCTCTGTCTCTCTCCTCTGTTTCTCTCTATCTTTTTCTGCTTTTCAAATAATAAATACACAAATGCATTTTGAAAAATTAAAAAAAGCTCTGACCATATTTTTGGAAAATATTGTGATAATTAGTAAACACTGAACATTTGTAATGGGCAAACCATTGTACAATATAGATTGAAAAAAGAGACAGGTATGCATGATTTAAACATAAACACTTTTGGATGACAATTAGTAGAAGACAAAGCAAAGATGAAGATAGAAAATTCTGTGATACCACTGGACTTGATATTTTAAATATCATGGGCAGGAAGGTGGCACTAAAGAAATGATTTGCAGGAAGAAATGCAAGGAGCTATGTTCATGTCTCATGGAAGAGCATCTACAATAAGGAAATACCTCTTTTGTCTAAACATGTTTCACTGATTTAACTTGTCTCCTGTCTATTCCCTTATCACAATCACCTACATTGCCTAAAACTTCTCTAAAAAATAACATTAACTGTCGCTCCCCCTCTTCATGGAGGAACGACACTAAACCCTGTCTAGGCTTCATATCCGAGTCACAGCACCATTATGTCGCTCCCCCTCTTCGTGGAGGAACAACACTAAACCCTACCTAGGCTTCCTATCCGAGTCACGGCACCATTATGTCACTCCCCCTCTTCGTGGAGGAGCGACACTAGACCCTGCGTTGTTCTTTTGTCTGCTCGGCCCTCCCCGGGTTTGCTGCTGGTTCTTCCCGGGTTGGCTACCGTCCCTTCCACCTCCGTGGAAGGGCGGTTCCCCCTGCCACATTCCCCACTTCCGCGGGGGAGCGGCACACCACCGGCCGGCTCTCTCGGGGGCTGCACAGGTGTTCCCTCAGATGGATGTTCCTGGTGCATGTTGTCTCTCTCCTCCTTTATAGTCCTCTTCCACCAATCCCAACTCTGCTACCCACACGCCGAGTATGCTGCTCTCCTCCAATCAGGAGCAGGTCCTGCTGTTTATTGGTTGAACTGGAGGCAGCGCCATATTGTGGGAGAGCAGATGCATAGAATAAGTCTTAATTCGAGTAACAGTCTAGTCTGAGTTGCTCCCCACAATTAACATGAACATCTTATGTGCTACCTTGTACAATTAGTCAGAGACTTCTTTTGCTTTCAGGGGTGGTATACTATAGAGCAGGACAAGAATTCAGTTTCTGCTTTGCACTTGTGTCCTTCTCTAATTTGCATTTATTTATATTTTTGGTTTATAATGCCTTTCCAAAGCCATTTTAAGATAAATTAGCAAATTGTATCTGAAATTCCATAGATTTTCTGGCCACAATTGGCTCTGGTTCCTTCATCATGTGAGGTACAATCATCCATGTAGGCAATCTTCTCTCTGCTGGAAATTTTCCTCTCCCACAAATCTCCTTCCCATGTCTCCTTCAAGTCTGTTCAAACATCATATGAAAGAAGACTATCTTAGGTATCTAGTTAAAGAACAATCTGTCTTACTCACCAGCATGCTGCTTCTCTATCAAACTTTTCTTCTGTTTGCACATTAGCACTTACCATCTTTTACATATTTTCTAACGTATTGCTTGATTTATTTGTTGTTCATTTTGGATTGCCATCTAAAACACAGGCTTAATAAGAGTGAGGATTTATCCCAAGATCCTAGAATAGAGAAAGTATATAGTAGGCATTCTAAAATATATGAACTGAATGATATCTGATATGTATGATAGATAAGTTTGAAACACACTAAGGTCAAACTAGATTTGGATGACATAGCTAGCTTAAATATAATTCAAGAACTGTAGTAAGTTGCAGTTGCTGCAATAATTAACCAGAGTGATCACTTACCTCAGCTGTGTGAAGGTAAGATAGACAGTGTCCTGTGCAGGAATACCAGCTCAGTAAAGTATCTATAGCTTTTAAAATTTCTTTCCTTCATAGGGGTATTTTAGAATGCAAGAGACAGTGTTGCTAATTTGGGAATATCTTTAAACTTTTGAATATAAAATTAAAACAAACCATTCATATATTAGTTTGTTGGATTTTTTTTAAGATTTAGATATTTATTTAAAACTCAGAGTTACACGGAGAGAGAAGGAGAAGCAGAGACAGAGAGAGAGGTCTTCCATCCTCTGGTTCACTCCCCCATTGGCTGCAACTGCCAGATCAGTGCCAATCTGAAACCAGGAGCCAGGAGCTTTTTCCCGGTCTCCAAATTGGGTGCAGGGCCCCAAGCACTTAGGCCATCTTTTAGTACTTTCCCAGTCCATAGTAGAGAGTTGGATCAGAAGTGCAGCAGTCAGGACTTGAACTTGTGCCCATATAAGAGTTTGACACAGCAGGCCAGGGCTTTATCCTGCTGTGCCACGGCACTGGCCCCATGAATTAACTTTTGTACTTGAATAATGATCACTTGCAAAAGACCTCCTAATAGATAGTGACACTTCAGCTGTGTTACACGTTTATTGTACTGAGTCAGATCACTAACTTGTAGAAATATTTGGCTGCAGTTCTTGACAAGGTAATAGTTTTTAATATACTCTGCTATAATTGTTAATTTCATTCCTTTGCTAAATTTTGATGAAAGTATGTCCTTATCATTTTGCATCCCTTAATAAAATGCATTAGAAAATCAGAATATTTAAAATTGATATCACAATTTACTACTTGCAAGTTGCTGCCCATCTCTAGGAAATACGGCTGCTGTTCCAAAATTATCCTAATTAAAGCATCTCTGAGATTTCAGTTCGGGGTTTTTAAAATATGAGAAAGTGACTATTTTAAGTAGCTTTTTAATTCAAACATTTCATTAAAATATTTTTGTGATATTTATTTGACTTTCCACCCTGGGAATAATTGCAATGCCATTTATAATGACACGCAAAGAATTTCCCATCGGGAAAAAGGTGAACAAACTAGCAACTACCGTGAAACCCATTTACATCTCCTAGGGTTGTTTATGTATTTGCTTAAAACATGTTTCTCTTAGCTATTGAGCATAAATGCAATGTTTAATGTAATAAATTTATGTGTTCAAAACTTTAAAAATGTTACAGCCAAATTCATTGTCTGTAAATGCTGATAATAAGGAAAAAGGTTTCAGATAACATAAGAGTGGTTTGCGGTTTGTTTTCTTGTTTTCATGATGAGGTAAACATTTTGCCTTTTATGATTACTTGTTTGGTCTCAAGTAGGAGAGGGGGGTGGCCTCCCAACACAGACACATGTCATTCACTTGTTCAATAAAAATCTATGGAATGCCACTAGTTTCAAGACATGGTGCCAGTCAGTTGAGATACCTCTGTGAACAAAACCAGTATTGAATTAAAAACTGCAGTAAATATTTTACCCTAACCTTGAGTTTAGGGGATTTGTACCCTCTCACAGCTATAACTTTAACAGCATATCCGTCTCGTTTTCAGAAAAACTAATAAGATTAAATTATATCCTTGTCATTATGAGAAAATTCTCTACTCATGTATGGAGATGAACTGAGTATCAAAACTATGTAACTCTGTAAGAAGAGTTATCCTATTGTGGTATATCAAAAAGGAGAAATGGTGATGTATCTTTAATTGTTATTTTATCCGTGGCACATTTTCACAGTAAACTATTTTTTAACTTTTATTTAACAAATATAAATTTCCAAAGTAAAACTTTTGGATTATAGCAGCTTTTCCCCCCATAACCTCCCTCCCACCTGCACCCATCCCATCTCCCACTCCCTCTCCCATCCCATTCTTCATCAAGATTCATTTTCAATTATCTTTATATACAGAAGATCAACTTAGTATATACTAAGTAAAGATTTCAACAGACTGCACCCACACAGATACACAAAGTATAGAGTAATATTTGAGTAGTAGTTTGACTGTTAATAGTATAACACATTAAGGACAGAGATCCTACATGGGGAGTAGGTGCACAGTGACTCCCGTTGTTGATTTAACAATTGACACTCTTATTTATGATGTCAGTAATCACCCAAGGCTTTTGTCATGAGCTGCCAAGGCTATGGAAGCCTCTTGAGTTCTCAAACTCCAACCTTATTTAGACAAGGCCATAGTCAAAGTGGAAGTTCTCTCCTCCCTTCAGAGAAAGGTACCTCCTTCTTTGATGGCCCGTTTTTCCTGCTGGGATCTCACTCACAGAGATCTTTCTTTTAGGTCATTTTTTTTTTTTTTTTTGCCACAGTGTCTTGGCTTTCCATGTCTGTTAAAATAGTGTCAATCATGACCAACACATAAATGGTAAAAAGGAAATCATATTCTATGGAATACATATTGCGACTGCCAACAATCAACTTTTTGGTACAAATGCCCAAGCATTTGTATGGTGCTAGCATAAAAAATGTTAATTTTTTAATGAAAAATGCCTATTAGTTCAGTTCAAGTTGCTTCTTTTGTGTTTCTGTCCACAGCAATGCATGTGTTGGAAACTTAATACTCTTTGCAATAGTTTTGAAACATTGGACCAAATGTGGTGCTTTTAGGTCATGAAGTTTGCACCCTTATGAATGGATTAATGACAGTTTTAAAGTGCTTAAATCTGTGAAATCATTTTCTTGTTCTCATATGCTTTCTTTACTTTCCAACTTCCTCCATGTGATGACACAATATGAAGATCCTTTCTAGATGTCATGCCCTCAATATTTGACTTCCCAGACATCAGAACTATAAGAAATAAATCTCTCTTCTTTATAAGTTACTGTTTCTGATATTTTGTTTTGACAACAAACAAATTAATCAGTTTCTGATATGCCATGCTTTATAAAAGGAAACCATACTCTAGAAAATATTTGATTGAGAAATGATTTTATTACATAAGTGCATTACCTGAAACCTTTGATTGATAAGTATTCCTATTTCACACAGGATTTGCATTATTTGTAAGTAATGGACATCTCAATCTTCTGCATTTTTAATTTTCTCTTAATATGTAATGTAACTGACTTTTATGATACTCAATTTTAAATTCTATTAAAAGCCAAATGAGATTACCAATCAAGCTTAGAATAGATGAACTCTTTATTGTACTACAATGTAAAACTATATTGATCTGAGGAAAAAAACATGTGGAGTTGAATTTTGCCACCATTCAAAATCATTTTCCTTTATTTAAAATAACCCCTAATTATGGCTTTTCTATTTTCTTTTAGGAGATACTCTAATCTCATGCCATAAGAATTGAAAAATATTCCCTTACAATAATGAAATATCTTAAATCTAGGTAGGAGTTAAACCAACAATTAAATAAACCATTGTGAATTATAGAAGGGCCTAATTATATAGTTAATATGAAAGTCCATGACCTGTGTATATTGAATGCTATTCCAAAATGCACTATTAAAGAGCTATGTATGGATTGGCATTGTGGTGCAGCAGGCAATGTCGCCACCTGGAATGCCACTATTACATAGGGCACCTGATCATGTCCCGGGTGCTCCACTTTCAGTCTAGCACCCAGAAAATGGCCTGGTAAAAGCAGTGGGAGATGCCTTAAGTGCTTGGGAATCTACCACTTCCATAGGATACCCAGAATAAGATCTTGGCTAGTGGCTTCTATCTGGCCCACTGCAGCCTTCTCGGGAATGAACTAGCAGATGGAAGATTTCTCTCTGTCTCTCCATTTCTCTGTATAACTCTGAATTACAAATAAACAAATAAAACTTTTTTTAAAAAGAGAACTATGCATGCATTTATTTTCTTTATACACTTGATGATATTCTAATTTAATTTTTTCATCAGATGTTTTTATTGTCTGCTTTACCATTTCCATCAGTATAGTCAATAAATGATATATTTCTCATGAATTAATACTCACAATTTGTTTGTTGTAGATAAACACTGCCAAGTTTTTCTATATGTCTATCAAGTTCCCTTTTCCATCATCTTCTGTTTAATAATTCATTGAAAAACATGAAAAAAAATCTTGCTTTTTAAAGTTTAAGCATTCTGCTCGCAAGCATTTTCCTTACCAAATACAAAGTCTAATTTTGATTGCTTGATGCTATCCTCATTTAAAAGTGTGGGTTTGAATAAAACACTGGTCTGCTGTTGACAATTTCCTCCTTCAGACTTTTTTTTGCTTATTTACTTGTCCAACTGTCTCACAAGAGAAATGAAATAATCAGGAATAATGTTTACAAAACTTTATGCCTATGTCGCTCCCCCTCTTCGTGGAGGAACGACACTAAACCCTGCACTGTTCTTTCGTCTGCTCGGCCCTTCCCGGGTTTGCTGCTGGTTCTTCCCGGGTTGGCTGCCAATTCTTCCACCTCCGTGGAAGGGCGGCTCCCCCTGCCACTTTCCCCACTTCCGCGGGGGAGCGGCACACCGCCGGCCGGCTCTCTCAGGGGCTGCTCAGATGTTATCCAGATGTTCCCCTTAGATGTTCCTGGTGCATGTTGTCTCTCTCCTTTATAGTCCTCTTCCACCAATCCCAACTCTGCTACCCACACGCCGAGTATGCTGCTCTCCTCCAATCAGGAGCAGGATCAGCTCCTGCAGGTTATTGGTCGAACTGGAGGCAGCTGTGTAAAAGTTGTTTACTCCTCTCCCAGCGCCATATTGTGGGAGAGCAGATGCATAGAATAAGTCTTAATTCCAGTAACTTAGTCTAGTCCAAGTTGCTCCCCACATGCCTGTGTACTTTTCTTGCTATTTCTATCTTCTTGGATTAGATTGTCAATGTTTTAATTTGCCAAGGTAGCTCTCTTATCACTTTGAAATATATTTTATGATTACGTTTTAAAAGTATTTCAATTTCCCGTATTTTAAAATATCATTCCTTTAAAAATATCTATTTGAAATCAGAGGAGGGTGGAGAGAGAAAAAGAGAAACTGTTCCATCTATTGGTTTACTCCCCACACAAATGAAAGGCAGGAGCCAGGAACTCCATCCTGGTTTCCTATTTGGATGGCAGGAGCCCAATTCCTTGCACTGCCATTTTCATTCTTTTATATTTATTTATTTATTTGGACAGGCAGAGTGGACAGTGAGAGAGAGAGATAGAGAGAAAGGTCTTCCTTTTGCCATTGGTTCACTCTCCAATGGCCGCCGCGGCCAGTGCACTGCGGCAGGCGCACCGTGCTGATCTGATGGCTGGAGCCAGGTACTTATCCTGATCTCCCGTGGGGTGCAGGGCCCAAGCACTTGGGCCATCCTCCACTGCACTCCCGGGCCACAGCAGAGAGCTGGCCTGGAAGAGGGGCAACCGGGACAGAATCCGGCGCTCCGACCTGGACTAGAACCCGGTGTGCCGACGCCATAAGGCGGAGGATTAGCCTAGTGAGCCGTGGCGCTGGCTGCACTGTAATTTTCTGTCTCCCCATGCACATAAACAGTAAGTTTCATCAGAAATCCACCAGGTGGATATCAAACTATAATTCCGACATTGGATGCTGGCATCACAATTGGCAACCTAACCTGTT
Source organism: Oryctolagus cuniculus (assembly GCF_964237555.1). Classification (NCBI taxonomy): domain Eukaryota; kingdom Metazoa; phylum Chordata; class Mammalia; order Lagomorpha; family Leporidae; genus Oryctolagus; species Oryctolagus cuniculus. Next base: position 26,460,855 of record NC_091432.1, on the reverse strand, counting down.
GCCCCACAACACTGGGCACAGGCTATCATTCTTCACAATTCCTTTCATAAGACTTTTTTTTAACAATAGCATCTTTTAATTTTCGATTGTTGTACCTATTTATGGGCCACAACTGTGAAGCTTTTTATAAGACTTTTTTCAACATATCACAAATATTTTCCTAAAATCATGTGAAATGTTTTATTTGTTAACAGTGTTCTCAAAAGCATTGAGAGAGTGTTCCTTTAGGTAGCATATACAGTAATCAAGAAGTTCACCAAATAACTATGCCATTAAGGGTATCAGTCCTGGGAATAACATAAGAAATTCATTCCTTCAGATGTAATTTGTCTAGATCAGTTTCTGTAATAGCAATGGGTACATCAAGCTGTTAGACATTATGTCATTGACATAGGGGTGTTCCCCATAATGACATAAGCTCAAATTATACCTCTCTTAATCATTCTTTGTTCTTGTTTGCTATGTAATTTCTTCCGACTTCAACAATTTTCAACATGAGTGGATTGAAATGGGTAATTTCCACGCTTTTATCTTCTCTGTAACTTTAACACTCACATGATGTTCTTACAAGTGCCTAACAGGCTTAACAAAATACTTGAGAGCGCTGTGAAATGTAATGAATGGCCACATCAAAGATGAATACAGAATACATTATTAGAAGAAACCATTGCAATTTTGAAATATTTCAGTACAGACCTCCAGATAAACAAAATGATGGACACTGCCTCAGTTTTCCTGACTGTCCCTAGTCTAGAGCTTTTCTAATTTTCAATCATAATTTTCAAATATTGACAAACTTCACATGCTCAAATATAGAAACAACTGCACTTATCCAAAACTATGCCATTTTCCCAGTAATTCAAAGAAAAATTCTATGACCTATTATTTTGATTTTGTACATGTCAGAAGTATAATTTACTATACCTGTTTCTCTTTTATTTTTCATGTTTAGCAAAACTGTTAAGCTAGATTAATCCATATATTTTATCCCCCACCTATTATATTCAGATTCAGAATCACTATACTTTGCATGATCTTTATAATACTGATTAGTTAGAATCCTTTATATATTTAATATGTCAATTTTATTACTTTCTCGTAAAGCATCCTTTCACTCCACACTCATCTGAATTACTACTTCTCCTTCCATTCTTAGCTAAACTTGATAAAACAATCACTGCACTGTTTCTGTTCCCTCAGCCTCTGCTCAGCAAAGTTCTCTGAACTAGGAAGAGTTCTCCCTAAATCCACTTAGCCTCTTTTCAGTCCTTAACTTACTGAGTTCTAACCAGCGTTTATCATTGCTAATAACACTTTGCATTGAGAAAGAGTCGTATTTTGATTTCCATGACAAAAACTGCCCTTCTTCCTATATTTTGTGCTTAAAGCTGCTTAGGCTGTCTCCTATTCAGACACTATATTGTCTCCTAAGCAATCTTGCTCCTATTGACTTCACACAACCCTCTTGCTATGGGGTAGGGTAAATAAAACATTGTCTATTTCACTTATTTCTAATCTCTATGTGATGCTTTAAATTCACATTAATATCATTATTCCCACACTGAATTTGTAGACATGCACATCATATTTAATTTTATTCCAGTGTTGCCCTCTCCTGAATGGTTCAAACATATGTGCAGACACACAAGCCAGAAAGCTATCAAATATTATTGTCTCTTTCCCTCAATATCTAATACAGTGCCAAGGCTATACTATGTATCTCCCTCTAGAATATGCTAGTATCCAGTGGTTCTTGATGTAGATCACACTACCATCATCTGTCATCCAGACTCATTTAATAGGTTTATGTGAGTTGCTTCCCAATCTGCTTTTCCTGAATGCAGTCAGTTAACTGTCCAAAACAAAAACATTGTTATTTCTTCTCTTTTTTAAATATGCAAATACACTCCATTATGTTTAGAGTAAAGAAATTTTAAAAAGATTTTATGTCTTTTTTTTTTTTTTGGCTTTACTTCATATCGTGCTCCTACTTGCATTTTTGCTTTCCAGGATATCCGATCTTCCATCATCTCTGAGATGTGCCCTGTTGTGTCTAATACACAAAGATATAAATACACTGAATCTACATTTTCATCCACTCCTGCCCTTGCATGGAACACTCTTCATCCTCTTGCATGACACATACACAGAATTTTCCTTGGCAACATCTTACTTTTCAAGATCCTGCCCAGTTGTGATTCTTCCATGCTATGCTCCCGCCACCCAGACTTGTTATGTCCATCATTATGTGCCTTGAGATTGTCTAATTTTATTTACTATTATAGTATCAGCTAATCCCAGTGCATCATATGTTTTATCACTGATTTAAATGCTGAATAGAAAAGAGTGAGAAGTGTTGAAATGTTACCAAATACTAAGTATCTCCAGTTAAATCTCACAAATCTGAGTGTACCTGAAGATTCCTGAACCATTGGAACCCATGTCTCTGGTACTAACTGCTCTTTCATTATCTATTATATGAATACACAGCCAGATATGGATTCAAATTAATCGGAGAGAACACCTAAGTAACCAGTGTTCAACTTAGGTCTATTTCTCTTTTAATGTGTCACTCTAACATTTCTTCATTAATGAAAATGTCCCCATTTTATCTACATCTTTCCCATTTTCCACTAGCAGAATCTCCTTCCAATGATTAGTATCTTAATTATTACATAGGAATGGTGTTATCCACTTATTCTGATAGAATTCGAATCCTACTTTGGATCTTTTCCATTCTACCTTCATCCAATACTTAAGTTATTTACTCTCCCCATTTCCCATCTTGGATCTTCATATATTGTCATCTATCAATATATTTGACAGCTAACACAAAGATTTCTAGGGTGCTCTTGAAGAATTATCCTTCAAGAATCCTTCCACACTTTTGAATATTTTGGATCTTGACTCCCCATAGGACTAGGAACACTTAACTCATTTAACTCCATAAATTTCGATATGAAATCTATGTTCTCAAGATGTATGCATTAAGCAGAATATAAACTTTCTAACTCAATCTCTTTGATTTAGGGCAGTACCCACATCTTGAAATATGCAAAAGGCAAGTGGAATTTCTTAATGCAAGTTTATGCCCACACTAAAAAAATCTCTTACTGTCAATGCAAAACTTCTTCAGTCCTGATTTTGGAAACAGTACCTTACTCTCAGACTTCAATAAACATTTTTTTTTTATTTTTATTTTTCAAAAGACCCTGGCTTTACTTAAAATTGCTTAGTAACAGAAATGAGTAAACTATCTTGTTATGCCAAATTTCTATAAAGAGAATATAATATGCCTTTTATATTGCCTGGGGTTTTGAAATTAACTTTTGGCATTGTGGCATCCACTTGCAGCACCAGCATCCCATATGGGTGCCTCCTGGCTGCTCTTCAGATCCAGTTCTGGTGCTATGGTCTGGGAATGCAGTACACAATGGCCTAAGTGCTTGGGCCCCTGCACCTACATGGGAGCCCTTAAAGAAGCTACTGGCCCCTGGCTTTGGATCAGCCCAGCCCCAGCCATTCTGGCCATTTGAGAGGTAAACCAGAGAATGGAAGACCTTTCTCTCTGTCTCTCCCTCTGTCTGTCCGTAGCTCTAATTCTCAAATAAATAAAGTTGTTAAAAAAAGAAAAGAACTTTTAGGTATTTTTTTAAAGATTTATTTATTTATTTGAAACTCAAGAGTTACACAGAGAGAGGAGAGGCAGAGAGAGAGAAAGGTCTTCCATTCGATGGTTCACTCCCCAGTTGGCTGCAACGGTTGAAGCCAGAAGCCAGGAGCCAGGAGCCCAGAGCTTCTTCTGGGTCTCCTATGTGTATGCAGGGGCCCAAGGACTTGAGCCATTTTCTACTGCTTTCCCAGGCCATAGCAGAGAGCTGGATGGGAAGTGGAGTAGCTGAGTCTTAAATGGAGCCCATATGGAATGCCTGTGCCTCAGGCCGGGGCGTTAACCCATTGTGCCACAGCACTAGCCCCAGAAATTAACTTTTTATAATTAAGGTAATTATATTTAAAATTTATACAGGACAACTGGGGAGTAAACCCGCAAATAAAAGATTTCTCTCTGTTTCTGTCTCTTTCCCTTTCTCTTTGCCTATCTTTAAAATAAGAATGAAAATTACTAAATATGGTTTAGTATATTTAAAAAAGAGCACAGTGATACATAAATTCATTGTTTTAGGATGACACATATACTATAACCTTCCCAAACTAGTAACATATGCCTCACAAACAAAATAGGATTTAATATTTACGTTGAATGAAGATAAAATATTTTTCCACAAAAAAAAACAAATCATCATCACCTCTGTCAGAATGGCTAAAATCCAAAACACACAGGGTTAACAAATGTTGGCCATGATGTCAAGAAAAGGGGAACATTTATACACTATTAGTAGGAATATAAATTAGTGCAGCCACTTTGGAAAACAGTATAATTGCTTAAAAAACTATAAATAGATTTGCTGTATGATTCAGCAAGCCCACTACTAGGTGCTTACCTATAAAACTTCAACACCATGTATCAGAGATACATGCAGCACTGTTCACATGTCCAAAATTTAGAATCAAAAAGGTGTCCATCATCAGATGAATGGATAAAGACAATGTGACACACACACACACACACACAGTGGAATACTATTCAGTTATTAAAATGAGTGAAATTCTACCATTTGCAGCAAAATAGACACAACTGTAGGACATAATTCTGTGTGAAATAGCCAGACCCAAAAAGTTAAATACCACATATTCTTACTTATATGTGGGTGCTAAAATTTAAAAATCAAACATATAAAAAAAAAGAAAGACATGTCTGTGTGTATCAGTATTTCTGCAAATATGCTTTTGTAAAACTTTGTTTTATACCTTTGTGAAACCAATGATTAAGAATGCTATACTACCATAGTTTTTATTTTTTTATTTTTATTTTTTTGGACAGGCAGAGTTAGTGAAAGAGAGAAAGGTCTTCCTTTTTCCATTGGTTCACCCCGCAAGTGGTCGCTACTGCTGGTGCATTGGGGTGCCAACGCCGCAGGCAGAGGATTAGCCTAGTGAGCCGCAGTGCCGGCCTCTACCATACTTTCAATGACCTGTGGTAACTCTATAATGTACTGTATATGGGTAAGTTGGCCATTCTCCACTCAGTTATTGTTAATAGTTGTTATCGATATTCCCATTAAACTAGGATCTGTTTGCTTTCTACTTGTTAAACTTCTTTTTGGTGAAGTGTTATGCCCTTTATGTTATCTCAAAAACAAAAAAAAAAAGAAAGGGAGAAGGAAGGAGAGAGAGAATATAATTATGTTCTTAGACTTGTATATACAAATCATACTGAATCAATAAAAACTAGTTAAAAACTAAAATTAAAAATTTTTAAGAAAGAGAACATCAGGTGTAGAAGATGAAAGGAGAACCCTCAGAGTTGTAACCCTCTTCACTTTGCAATTTAAAATTTCTTCAGAAGATCCATTAACTAATGGTGTACCATGACTAATTTAAAATAAAATCAAATATATTGAATCAAGAAATAATCAGATGCATTCTCATATTGTCAATGAGTAATTTTTCTAAATCATTGCACTTGGGAATGTCCATTTGATATTTTACTACTCATTTAACTCCAACAATCTTCATCATTAAAAAAAATTTCCTTTTGCAACACAAATACCCCAGAATGCAAGGGGGCATTCATGATAAAATATAAGAAGATGTTACAGCCTAAAATTTCTCATTGGGGAGGTAGTAGTGACTTTATAAAGTCTTGAGATGATTTCAAGAGGTGAAGAGGGCAGGGAAAGAAAGGAGTTAGGAGGAAGAAGAGTTTTGGAAAAAATCACCACATTTCTTCAGCATTCATTTCGAATTTTCTTTGGTATTATGGGAGAGGGAGCCTGTTAGTTCCCTGCGATTGCTGTGACAAATCATGACAAGCCCATTGACTTACCATGCCATGCATTATCCTTTTACAGTCCTGGAGACCATGAAGTTAAATCAGCTTCACCAGGCACAAATCAAGGCATCTGCAGGGCTGCAACCCCTCTGAATCCCTGAAAGGGGAATCTCTTCCTTACCGCTGCCAGCTTCTGGTAGCCGCTGCCATTTCCTTTGTGGCCACATCCTGCTCATCTCACCTAAGTCCATCGCTTTCTCTACTTCTGGCAGTGTCAGATCTCTCTCGCATACCTTTTTTGAGGATCCAGAAATTCTCTTTAAAATTCAGTTAGATAATCTAGGCTAATTGCCCATTTACAATGTCCTTAAAATATCACAACTGTGAAGATTCTTTTCCCATATAAGGTAACAGCTTCACTAGGCATCAGGAGATCCAGATCTGTTCAGGGAATTGTTGGGTCCCAGATGGGATTATGCAAGAGATTGAAAAGGCAAAGAAGGTTTTAAGAATAAGGGCTACAAATGGGTGATCCCTAAACTAAGCAACTGCAAAGCATTTTTAGAATATAGCACTCCACATTTATAGGAAATTTTGGAATAAGAATAAAAGAATTCTGCATTTACCCTGGATATTCTATTAATAACAATTTTCAGCCACTCATTTGTAGCAACAGATAGGAATGTCTAGATTTTACACTTTCAGAGGCTTCAGTTTATAATTGCAAATTTTGATGTACATTTTTAAGTGTTTAAAATTTTTTTACTGTGAAACAATAGTTTTCTATTTAACCAACAAACCACAAAAATTTGAAGACAAAATATAAAATTACATAATTGAAGAAAACCACCCTTAGATCTTAAAAACAGGTGACTCAGTTTTCTAAGCAATCAAAAATTTTACTTTAAAAAAGAGCAGCTTCTCTCTTTAGAAATATCTTTAGCACAGAAAATAAAATGTCCTTTCTTCAAGTAGAACAAGTGAGGGTCTGAGAAATTAAGTGATATTCTCTAAACCAGATGGCCAGTAAAACTTCGTAGAGTCTTCTGACTACGAGTTCACTGCCGTTCCCTTCCCTTCTCACATACATTCTTATATTTTAATATATCTCAGTTGTTCCACATTTTTACACTTCCATATGTCTCTAAGGAATGAAGTACCACAAAAGATATTCTTAAAATCAAAGCTGTGGTCCAGTGATTTTGAGTTACCATCCTAAGGCATCTAATCACAATAGAGTTCCAGAGCTGGCCGTGGAAATGTTGGAAACTTTCACTATAATGAGAATCACTTCACTTTCTTGTAGTTCAAAGAATTAAGCATTTCTCAGAATGGAGAAAGAAAACTTATATCTTTGACGCAGAGAAGGGTCTGCTAGTCGAGCCACTATTCCCTCTGAACTCATCAGGACACATCACTTTTTCTTTCTAGATTCTGGATTTTCCATGGAAGCACACAATTAACTTACATTAAGGCTATACTTTCTGCAAAAGTAATGATGATCTTAGTGGAAAAAATAAAAAGATTGTCTTTCCTTTCTAATTTGAGTGAAAAACTACTCCAAAAAGGGTAATATTTTAAAAGAATTTGTAAACACATATGAAAAACATGAGAAATGGGTCATTCTAATTGGGCAAAATGCCATCTCTATTTCATACTTTCCAGTTTGTACCTTTGAGCATTTTGCTTCTATCTAGTATCTTAAAAATTAAAAACACAATAGCATAGTAGACACGGTTCCTAATGTATTATTCTTCCATCATTTTCTGTAACTGATTAACAGGAAGAAGTAAAAGGTTAATTTTCTAATTATATACTCCCCTGAGGTAAATTATGCATATTATCACATTCATTGACACACTATAATGGGCACTTTATGGAAAAGTGATTTTCTCTGAAGCTATGAACAATCAACAGTGCATTTTTAGGAAGCCAGTAGGCAGCAGGCAAACCAATGAAAAGACCTGCCTCTACCAAAAATGTATTCATGAGCAGCTTTTGCCTTCAAAGCAAGCAGTGGTGTTTCAAATCACTCTGTTCAATGTGAGTCATGTATAGTGTGCACAATCAGACCTGGCTTTGACTCCTGAAACCTACATTTACTAACCACATAACCTAAATATATTCTCACATAACTAAGCATTGATTTTCCCATTGATAAACGCAAATAATGATTGTGAGTCTATAATTAAATGCAGAAATATGATGATCTATGTATAGCAAGTAATGCAGCATCTGTCACATATCAGCCTCTCAATACACCATAAATATGATAATGAGTCATGAGATTTAAATTAGGGAGTGGGTTATATGTGTCAAGTACATCTTTAATTGGAAATGCTTGTGTAAACAGAATCTTCCCAGACCATGTCCCCATTTGGTTTACCCTTTGTGAGAAAAGAGTGTAATTATTGAAGATAGTTTCCTGTGATATTTTTATTTCTGAGCTCATAGCCTTTTTTTAAGCTTAATTGAAGCATAATTTAAATACAGAAAATTATCACATTTATTGTACATGGTTTCATGAATACTCGTGTATACATCTATGATACTATCATGACAATCAAAGATATTAAATCTTTCCATCCACAGGTCAAATTGCAATGGGGCATTTTGAATCTGTGTGTCTTTTGTTGGCTTGTTTATTTGTCTGTCCGTTTTGGAATTAACATGTGAGATCCACCCTCTTAGCATATTTTAGCGCACAATACCACACTGTTAACTAAGGTTCTAGGTTGTATAGCAGATTCCTAGAACTTATTCATCATGTATAACTAACACTTCATATCCAAAAAACCCTACAATTTCTCTTTTCCTTCTAATCCCGCTCCTGGCAGTCCCCAGTCTATTCTCTGCTTCTATGAATTGACTATTTTAAGTGCCATATACAACTGGAAAAGCTTCTTGTCATTCAACTGGCAATAATTTCTTGAATTTGACACCAAAAGCACAGGAAACAAAACTAAAAATAGATAAATGGGACTAGATCCAACTAAAAAACTTTTGCACAAGAAGCAAATTAAGTAATCAATAAAGTGAAAATAAATTGTGGAATGATAGAAAATAGTTACAAATTATCTATGTGACATGGCATTATTTAGTGTATAAAATAATATTCTACAACTCAATAGCAAAAAATGAATCATTTTTTTAAATTGGTGAGGATATGAATAGACCAATCATAGTACTTTAATAAAAGTTAAACAAAGGGCCAAGATGTCTACGAAATACTGTGCAGTATCACTAATCATTAGGGAAATGTAAACCATATCCACAATGAAATGTCAATTCCCACCTGTTAGAATGACTATTATCAAAAAAGACACGAAATAACAAGCATTTATAAGTGTGTGGAGATTTTGAAAATCTTACATAATCTTACACTGTTGATGAGAATGTAGAATGCCTCAAAAATACTACAGGAAATGGAATGGAAGAACTTAAAAATTAAAAATAGAAATAGGTGTTCTAGGAATCTCATGTAAGGGTATATATCTATTATAATTGAAATGAGGATCTTAAAGGTGTTTATGAATTATGTTTTCATTGAAGCACTATTCCCAAAAATGATGCAAAAACAACTCAACCATCATTGAGAGATGAATAGTTGAAGAAAAGGTAATAAACACACAGACACACATATTGGAATACTATTCTACTTTAAATAGAAGGACGCCTACCATTTATGAAAACACGGATGAACCTAGCAAACATTGTGCTAAATGAAAGAAACCAATCATATCAGAACCAACACTGGATGGTTATACTTACATAAGATATCGAAAGTAACATAATTCATAGAAGAGAATGGTTGTTTATAGTATTTCCATGAAAAGAGAAAAATTGGGTTAGAGAGAACATATATTCCTTTAACTCAAATAGTACCTCTGGGGACTCTCAAGTCCTGTTAGAATTCATCCTCTGGAAAATTCATTCCAGAACTGGTCATGCTTAAAAGAACATTAATGGGGACAAGTTGAATAAAGCTACTATAGAACTGTTCAAGATGATTGAAAGAGAACACCACCTTGGGCCAGAGTAAAAGTTCCAGTGACTTACATTTATTACTATACTCCTGCTTCTAACACTAAAGGATCACACCAATTAACAATATAACATAGTGTAAACACTGAGGCAGCTTTGTTACACTATTATTATGAATATCAATGTGCTTACTGAGTTTTCTCTCTTACATAATTAGTAGAAAGTTAACTATTTTGGTAAGAGTTGTTGGTTCATTGTAAAAGGAAACGTTTGTCCTATTTCATATAAAATGTGTAATAGCATGCTTTTTTATAATTTTAGATAGAATAAACTCATGTTTAGTAGAAGTAATATAAAGTGGTAGGAATCATACAGGGTTTAGAACAAGAACTGGGTATAAATATTACTTTTTGGTAACTTTGGAAAAATATTTAGCCTCTCACAATCACAAACAATTCCTGTGAAATTGGAGAGAGGATGTTAGTAGGATTAAATATTGGCATGAGTAAAGTATCTGGCTCAATATCTAACCAACTGGAGTCACTAAAGAGAGTTTTGAATAAATAGATAAAATAGTTGTCTTAATCACCTCTTATTTATCTTCTTGCCACGCAAGAGAATCCTGCTCTATTGTTATTGAGATGACTCAGTACACCAAACCTGGCAGGATATAGAAAGATCTACAGAGTTATCAGTCATTTATTCCATAGCCTCTATTTAGATGGCTGTGCTAACCAGGCAGAACCATACAAATTTTGTACCAGAGAACAGAGTAACCAACAAATAAAAAACAAACAACAAACAGATGTCATTGGAAACATATTTAGCAGTTATAAAGAGAGTGAAGCGTCTACAGATTTTATGAGAGGGTATGATTGGATTATTTTTTAAAACTCTGTGGTCTGGAAAGGAACCCACATGCTACTCCATGATGAACAGAAATTGTACCTGAACTATATGTAGAAATGGTTGTTTGGTTAGTGTACGTTATCCACTGCAACAGATTGAAGCCAGAACCTAGAAGTTGGCTAATTTGGGATAATATCTATTTTCTTAGGTATCAAGGTAATATATAATATTGAATCTTAGTTTTTGCCCCATGGCACAGTAATACAGCTGATATCCTGTAATCAGTTATATCACATATTAAAAGGAAGAAAAAGATAGCATAATATTTATATATTTTAGAATGACTGACAATCCTATAGAGGGCATTGTAATCTGTTGATTATTTTATACAGAAAAAAAGAAGGAAAAGGGCACCGAGGAGGAGAAGAAGGAGCAAAAGAACAATTATTCAAAGTAAAGTCTTGCTGGAATCAATCTAGGGAGCTGTTTTAAATGACAAGTTTGGTTCTACCCATCTTCTCTTTGAATTAATGTTGACAGCATTCCATTTCTCTCATTGACCTCAGCCTTTTGTCCTAATGGAAAATGTCCCTTCCCTCCTCCCCCACCAGCCTTTTTTTGTTTCCCCGAGAGAGACCTGATGAACTATTTTCATCAACCACATGATTGGAAATCTTAAGCATTTCAGTACTTGCAGATTTATACATTGTGTAACATTTTACTCATTATGGATACAGAAAGGCAGTAATTTTTAGATCAAGCTTCTTATTTTGACAATTAAAAAGCTTATTTGAAAAGGAGAGGGAGGAGGAAAGAGAGAAAGAGAGAGAGAGAGAGAGAAAGGATAGTGCTCATCCCATTTCATTCCCCAAATGGCTGTAATGGCTGGGACTGGATGGGGTGGAAGTCAAAAGACAGAAATTCAATTCAGGTCTACCAACAGAGGGACAGGAACACAATTACTTGAACCATCACTCCTGCCTCCTAGGGTCTACATGAGCAGGAAGCTCAAGTCAGAAACTGGAGCTGCATATCAAACCCAGGAATTACCATATGGAATGGGGCACCTTCACTGATATTTTAGTAAATAGACTTAAACACCAGCCCTGATGATTATTTTTAACCCAAAGATTATTAATGAAGCAGCAGCAACCATTTCCTTCTTTCCTTGGATTCTGTGTATGAATAAGACAATAAAAAAGTCCAGTTTCAAGTTTTTAAGTTCTTAACTAGAGTTTGTAGAATATAGAGGAAGAAAAATGTGACTTAAAATCCACATTAAAATGTTCTAAGAGTTAAGAACTTGAGAGCAAAACAGTGTATTTCTTCAGAATTTCAAATGTGATCATTTGAATGTGATCAATAGTCAAAGCCTAAAGAAGTCCAAACTAGAGTGTATTAATTAAAGAAAAAGATGTTGAAAAAAAAAAACAAGATTGCAAATTAAAAAGTAAATTGTAAATTGTTAAAAAGTGAAAATTCCAATTTAATGTCCTAAAGAATAAGATGTACTAGGGATGGTGTCATACTGAAATGTTACTGAGTTTCTGGGAAAGAGTCTTGTGTCCATATCTGTCCCTATTGCCTGCTACTTTCGAAACCAATGGGACTATGTTTGAATGTAATTCACAATTGGCATAAAGAATATGTGCATCTGAAGAGCAGATGGATTCTCAGATGATTGACATAAGTAGAGGACCATGGTGGACAACAAACACTTTTGGAGTTGCAACTCAACAGTAAACAGAATGGATGGGAAACCTTTAAACTTTGCAGGCTGTCCTTTTCCCAGTGCCTGGAAAACACAAGCCTTACCAGATCCTATTTTCATGCTATGTGGATGGTGAAGAAAAGAGAGCAGGACACCCTTGAGTCAATTCAGTTCAAGTCAAGTAGCAAACTTTGGACTCAGGGATGATGTAATTTACTAAGTGAACAAAGCAGCTTAACATAACTAACTTCTTTAAAGCACTTATTTTGTGCATCTTATCTATAACTACATCATTAAAAATATGTTGCACTTTATCTTAAATTTATAAGTATGTAACACAAAAGAATTCCATATCTGAATTTTTTTCTTAGATATGACTCTATAATCTGTGTTTTCTGCTTTTTCCTCAGGTCATATTCTGAATAACATTAATTTATGAGTCAGTTTATGAAAAAGCAAGCTATTTGTTGTTCATGGGATTGTGATAAATGAAAATGTGTTTGAGTTAGAACCCCAACTTTTTCTTAAAATAAAATGACAAGGAGTGGGCATTTGGCACAGTGGTTGGGATGCATCTTGTGATTTTGTTTCCCATGGTGGAATGCCAGGATCCTAGTCTTGGTCCTACTTTTACTTGTAGCTTATTACTAGTATGATCTTACAGGCACCATTTGATTGCTCAAGTATTTGAGTCCCTGCCACTCACTTGGAATAACTGAGTTGAATTCCTGGGTCCCGGATTTAGCCTGGTCCAGTCCAGGTTGTAATGGGTCTTTGGGGAGTGAACCAGGGGAAGTAAAATATCTCTCTCTGTCCTTCTCTCTCTCTTTCTCTGACATTTTTCTCTGCCTTTCAAATAAAAATAATTAATTAAAATGAATAAATCTCCATAACAACACTATCTTATGAGCCTTTGAATATGCCAGGCACATTTGAGGTATTATGTTGATATTTCCTTATTTATTTAATTTTGCATTATGACTACAAAATAATCATTGTCATCTTGTCCTTTTATAATGAGAAAACTGAGGCAAATGATAGTTAATAAATTTCCAAAGTTAGTAAATTGTAGAACCAGTACTTTAATCTTTTCAATCTAAGACATAGTTTCTTGATCCTTATTTCATAACATCTCCCTAGTGAAATTTATATACTGAATCACTATTAATTAAAAGCACTTAGTTGTAATAGCAGATTCCAATGGAAAAATAATCAGGCAAAAGTAATATATTACATCATTTAGTTCATCAAAGTAATAATAGTATTTAAAAGCATTTAATATTTTAAAAATAATTTCCCATATTTCATGTTAGAACCTGAAACCCAGGAGACCAAATTGTTGACTAAGTGCACATAATTTATTAGTGACTACATTAAATCCAGTCTCTAATCTCTTGATTTTCACTACATTGAGATTTTTGCCAACAGACATTATTATATGTTAAGATATCAGGAGTTAATTAGATGTGATTTTTGCCTTCATGGAAATTAAAATGTGGCTAGTGAGGAAATATACATAAAGAATTTGAGAAAACTACTCTGTGCAAAAATACCATCAGAGTGACATGAAATTGTTGGAAGACTTCTCAGAACTGGGCTGATATCATCCAAATCAACATCCTAGACAATGTCAGAAAATAGCGTCTCTCTGGCTGTGCTCTAACTACATCAGTTGCAGAATATTTAGAATATTTATTGAAGATGGCCATCTGTAGATTGTGCTGAACTGTTCTGTTATTGCTGCTGCCTTAGTTACTATTTTTGCCAGCGTGTTTTATTTTAAGATAGTCTCCATCTTCACATATTTTTGTTTTATTTAATTCACTTACAGGCGATGCCCACTTTAGATGCAATGTGTTCTTGGAGACTGGATTTTTAAGTGGCTCAGTCAGGCAAAATCTGGAGTATGCAGGCTTAGACTGTGGATGTGCTGTTTGATTCATCTGTTCAGAAACTGATGAAAATTATTGAGTCTTGTGGTAGAGCTAGGAAGAAGAGAAGTAGAGGCTGAAGGAATTTTTGTATAGCAAAGCAGGGTAAATGAATAATATCTGAATTTTTTTTTTAGTTTTTATTGCTATTATTTTGTGTTGAAAAGAATATAATGGTTTGGGACTATACCCTCTTGCCTCAAAAATGTTGTAATCTCACTTTTCTTTCCTATGGCAGACAGATATCTTCCTTGAGTATGACAGTGAAATCTAATTTATTTCAGTGAGCCTAGATAATAGCCATGGGGAGCTGAAATCAGCCCAAATTGCCAACACATGGAGTTAGGAACAAATGAGTATTTGTTGTTTTAAGCCTCAATAGTTTGTATGGAAAGAGACCTACACACAAAGAATAAATAAGTCTTTTATTTAACCTCCTCCCTAAAAGGAAGTAAGCAGGATAAGTTCAATATTTGTTGGTAGAAATAAGTTAGATTTATGAAACTCATGAGTAATCACAAAAAGTGTAAATAAACTAAACAAACGAAAAGAATAGCTCTAAATTAGTATTAAGCAATCAAGCTCTACCCATGGTAAATATCTTAGCTAACATTATAATTATTTTTGAAATATTAGAGGAATCCTTTTCCAAATTTGGAATTAAACCAAAATGCTTACAAACAGTTGGGTCTTATTTAGTAACAAAGTACACAAAAGGCAGAAATTAAAAATGATGGGTCCAGGCAAGTTAAGGTGAATTCTGTCCCAGTATCATGCCAGGTCCCCTAAATGTTTATTATGAATAATAGAGGATTTTGTTACTATAGATTTAATAAAATAATCCAAGTTCTAGGAGGCTTGATGTCCCATCCTTGTAAATTTTGAATCATGGTGAGTTTAGTGTTGCTTAGTAACAGCTCAAGGCTTAGATAGTCATGGATGTTTCTAAGTATTCTGTAACTTCAGAGACAGAAGCAAAGACTCTTACCATCTTCTGGTAAACTAGATGTCATTTTATTGGTCAATGAAAATACTGAGAACGTAAGGACTGCTTCCTGTCCTACCTAAAGATGCATTTACTTTGTGATCCCTTGCCAACATTCCTTATTCCTTAATTATCTGCCACACTCTGCAAAGATATATTATGGAGAACAGATTTGGAAAGAACAGGATCATTTTACTTAGTTTTCATTATTGTGGAGGTATTTTCAAATGATTCACTGTAATGGCAAAATTTTACTTATTAAGACCAAATTTTACAAAAAGATTTATGATATAGATAAAAAAAATCTAGAAATTTTCTTAGCAATATCTACCAAAATTCCATGGCTAATATTATATTAAATTTGAGAAGATTCCATTAAAAATTAAAAAAGCTAATGATAGTAATGCTTCTTCTATTCAATACATCAGTGAAAAAATTTTATAGTGTTTGAAATGGAAGACACCAAATTAATGTTATTTATAGACAGCCCAAAGTGATGTACAAAATATTAGAATATATAAGACTTTCTTATTTTTGTTTTGAAAGATTTATTTCACTTATTTGAAAGGCAGAGTTACAGAGATAAGGAGAGACAGAGAGTGAACTTCCATCTGCCGATTCACTCCCCAAACAGCCACAGCAGCAGGGGCTGATTTAGGCTGAAGCCAGGAGCCAGGAAGATCATCCAGGGCTCTCCAGTGGGTGCAGGGGCCCAACCACTTGGGTTATCTTCTGCTGCTTTCTCAAGCTAGATAATGGTGAGCTGGAACGAAGTGGAGCAGCTAGGACTCAAACTGACGCTCGTATGGAATGCCAGCAGTGCAGGCAGCAGCTTAACTTATCACACCACAATGCCAGTCCATGTATAAGACATTAAAAATGCTGTTTTTTAAAAAATGTATTTCAAAGGGAGGGAGATAGGAGGGGGAAAGAGAGAGAGAGGGAGAGAGAGCTGAATAATGAGACAGAGATCTTCCATGCACTGGTTCACTTTCCAGTTGCCCACCATGGACAGGGTAATGCAAGGCCAAATTTGGGAGAGAGGAATGCAATCTTGGTCTGCCATACGCATGGCAAAGACTCAATAACCTGTGCCATTACCTGATGCTTTCCAGGGCACATATTAGCACAAAACGAGAATAAGGATTGGAATCAGAACTTGAACACAGATCTTCGATATGGGAAGTGAGTCTCTAATCCACTAAGACAAATGCCCTCCACAAGTTGATTTTAATAAGTATTTTGAGAAGAACATAAAAAAGAAATATAAATTGTACCTTATAGAATAATACATAGTAAGAAATTTCACAATTAAAAGATGGCATTTTAAGAGTGAGCACTAAGCTTAGAGATTAAGACACATCCCCTATCAATGTGCCTGGATTCAAGCCCCAGATGAATATTTTTGTTCACATTCATTATGGGAGATAATAGGTGACTGTTAAGTACCAGAGTCCCTGTGACCCATGTGGGAGGCCTGAACTGAATTTCCCATTCTTAGCTTTAGTCCTGGCCCAGACAGTTATTGCAGGCATTGGGAAACTGAACCAATGGATGGGAGTTCTTTCTAATTCCTTCTGTGTTTTTATGGCTTTGAAATAAATAAAAACATTTTTTAAAATAAATTAAAATATGTCATTTTTAAAAGACAAAAAATAACTAATTGAAAATATATACTAAGTATTGAACACATTAAGGTCAATTTTATCTTCTTAGGAAATATAATAGACATACTGTGTTCTCTAGTATTCCTGGTTATGTTCTCTATGCAAACATGTGAGGACTAGCAGTAACGATTGGTACCATTTCTTTGGTGGGAAACCTTTAAGATCCAGTGTGTGCTTTTCCATGCTCTTTCCCCTATCATAAACACTGAAGCTCTCTGGTGGATGGCAATGGAATAAGTAGATGAAACCTTCTTGTGTCTGTGTCTTCAAGGAAATATTACCAAAATTAGAAATTATTTGGATAAAAACATAACATTATTACCTTAAGGTTTGATTTGGTACCACAGCATATGCTAATCTGTTATCAGGATACATACAATGCTCTTTCCCCTATCATAAACACTGAAGCTCTCTGGTGGATGGCAATGGAATAAGTAGATGAAACCTTCTTGTGTCTGTGTCTTCAAGGAAATATTACCAAAATTAGAAATTATTTGGATAAAAACATAACATTATTACCTTAAGGTTTGATTTGGTACCACATCATATGCTAATCTGTTATCAAGATACATACAATCATTATAATTTTTCAAACCCAGTTCCTATAGTCACACTTCTCATTGAGTGTCATGTAAGCTAAGATTTTTTTTGTACCTTTGAAACATACTTCTAATCAAGTTCACATTTAGCCCATGACAGTCATCATGAAAATCAAAATCTTAAACCAAATGATGAGAACATTTTTGATTCAGAGGAGGAAAGAGGAGAATAAACTTCTCCTTAGAAGTTTCATTGGCATATCTAATTGCTCAAAAGAATTCTGTGCAGTCCTACGGCCACATAATTAAACTTTGTGTATCCAACTGGATTTTGAAGTTCTCAGTATCTTGGAAATTGAGACACGTTAATCATATGTGACAAAGAATGAAAAATAATGAATGCATTTCTACTGTCACTTGTTAAGCAAAAATGACACATAAAGCAATAAGGAACACACAAATACAATCATATTACATTTATTTTTTTAACTTTTATTTAATGAATATAAATTTCCAAAGTACAGCTTATGGATTACAATGGCTTCCCCCCCATAATGTCCCTCCCACCCGCAACCCTCCCCTTTCCCTATCCCTCCCCTCTTCCATTCACATCAAGATTCATTTTCGTTTCTCTTTATATACAGAAGATCAGTATAGCATATATTAAGTAAATATTTCAACAGTTTGCACCCACACAGAAACATAAAGTGAAAAATACTGTTTGAGTACTAGTTATAGCATTAAATCTCAATGTACAGCACACTAAGGACAAAGATCCTACATGAGGAGTAAGTGCAGAGTGACTCCTGTTGTTGACTTTACAAATTGACACTCTTGTTTATGGCGTCAGTAATCACCCTAGGCTCTTGTCACAAGTTGCCAAGGCTATGGAAGCATTTTGAGTTACCAACTCTGATCATATTTAGACAAGGCCCTTGTCAAAGTGGAAGTTCTCTCCTCCCTTCAGAGAAAGGTACCTCCTTCTTTGATGACCCATTCTTTCCACTGGGATCTCACTCGTGGAGATCTTTCATTTAGGTTTTTTTTTTTTCTTTTTTTTTCCCAGAGTGTTTTAGCTTTCCATGCATCAAATACTCTCATGGGCTTTTCAGCCAGATCCGCGTGCCTTAAGGGCTGATTCTGAGGCCAGAGTGCTATTTAGGACATCTGCCATTCTATGGGTCTGCTGTGTATCTCACTTCCCATGTTGGATCGTTCTCTCCCTTTTTGATTCTATCAGCTAGTATTAGCAGACACTAGTCTTGTTTATGTGATCCCTTTGGTTCTTAGTGCTATCATTATGATCAATTGTGAACAGAAATTGATCACTTGGACTAGTGAGATGGCATTGGTACATGCCACCTTAATGGGATTGAATTGGAATCCCCTGGTATGTTTATTTACAAGTAGACATTTTTTTAGAAAAATCTACTATATGTGGCTGGCGCCGTGGCACAGTAAGTTAATCCTTTGCCTGTGGCTCCAGCATCCCACGTGGGTGCCAGTTCTAGTTCCAGCTACTCCTCTTCTAATCCAGCTTTCTGCTGTGGCCTGGGAAAGCACTAGAAGATGGCCCATGTGCTTGGACTCCTGCACCCACATGGGAGACCAGGAAGAAGCACCTGGCTTCAAATTGGCTCAGCTCCGGCTTTTGTGGCCATTTCGAGAGTCAACCAACAGAAGGAAGACCTTTCTCTCTGTTTCTTCCTCTCACTGTCTGTAACTGTACCTCTAAAATAAACAAATAAAATCTTAAGAAAAATCTATTATGATAGTTTCTGTAAATAAAACAGAACCAGCTGAAAAAGCACACCAAAGTCAGATTTAAAATTGTCAGCGTCTTAATTCGTAACCTTGAAAACAATACAACAGAGAAAGAGAACAACATAGCAATTTCCCTGAAGAACATAAACACAAAAATCCTCAGCAAAATACTAGCCAATTGAATCCAATATATCAGAAAAATCATTCACCTTGACCAAGTGGGATTCATCCCAGGTATGCAGGAATGGTACAACATTCATAAACCAATGATTGTAATATATCACATTAACAAACTGAAGAACAAAATACATCTCATTATCTCAATAGATGCAGAGAAAGCATTTGGTAAAATATAACCTGTTTTCATGATGAAAACCTTAAGAAAATTGGGTATAGAAGAAGCATTTCTCAATGTAATCAAGGCAATTTATGACAAACTCCCAGCCAGCATCCTTTTGAATAGGGACAACTTTGAAGCATTTCCATTAAGATCTGGAACTAGAGAATGATGCCAACTCTCAACTTTGCTATTCAATTTAGTCCTGGAGGTTTTAGCAAGAGCCACTGTCCAAAAAATAAATAAATAAGATACAAATTGGGAATGAAGAAGTCAAACAATACCTATTTGCAGATGACATGATTCTATATATATAAATGGGATCAAAATACTCTACAATGGATTATTGGAACTCATAAAAGAGTTTGCTGCAGTGGCAGGATATAAAATTAACACAGAAAAATCAATGGCCTTTGTATACACAGACAATGCCATCCATGACAAAGAACTTCTGAGATTAATCCCATTCAACAACAGCTACAAAAATTGATTACTTTGGAATAATTTTAACCAAGGACATAAACCATCTCCATGATGAAAATTACAAAATATTAAAGAAAGAAAATTAAAAAGACACAGAAAATAGAAAAATCTTCCATGTACATACATGGAAAGATTTTATATCATCAAAATGTCCATACTACTGGAAGTAATTTACAGATTAAATGTGATACCAATCAAAATATCAAGGACATTTTTCTCAGATATAGAAAAAAATGTTTAAATTCATATGGAAACACAGGAGATCCAAAATAGCTAGAGTAGTCTTCTACAACTAAAACAAAGCATGAGGTTTCAAAATACCAGATTTCAAGACAAACCACAAGAGTAAGAAGAGTCCTTTTCATGGATGGAATTGTTTTGTGCTCCCAAAATTCATGTGCTGTCATCCTAACCATTTATGTATTAGGAGATGAGGCATTTGGGAATTAAATAGGTCATAAGAGAGGAAGTGCTATTGGTGGAATTAGGGCCCTCAGAAGAAGAGACATGAAGATGGTTTTACTATTGGTGATGTGAAAAGATCCCATTTAGCACACTGGGAAGTCCCTGTAACAGATGTCAGATCAGCAGGCTTGAAGTTCTGGACTCGCCAGCCTTCAGCAATATGAAAAAATTGTGTTTTATGTATAAGCCACTCAGTCTATGGGGTTCTGTAATAATATTCTTAAATACAATGTAATCAAATGCAGCTTTTATCCTTACAAGGAGATGTGGTGGAGACACAGATGTTGACAGAGGCAAAGATAAGAGCTATCTTGTTGGGAGCCAAAGAATACCAAGGATTACTGGCAACAGAAGAAACCATCTTGATCACACTTGATTACCAATGAGTTACCAAAATGAGTTCATGAAAGATAAAACACATTCGGTGACTTTTGAGTGAATTTTAATTATTTCCACTCTGCTACATGAAGACTAGTAACAGCATTTTATCACATTATTTCTTAAATGCTTTTGAAATACAAATGAACATGCATAAAATTCTAATCTTCTCTGACATAATTATTTTACTAAGTTATGTTTCTGCCTATTATTTATTGATTATGCACTGTGTACTAGCTATAGTGCTGGGGAGGATATGATAAGAAATGTTCTCATTACTCAAGAAGATATAGCAAGATAATGTTAAAGGCTAAGGAATGCAATAGATAGTTGAGTGTTACTGTGCTAATTAGAAGGAAAAGAAACCAAATATATAGGCAAAAATGTACAACTAAATGATAACAAAATATACTTATTTTGGCCAGTAGTCTGAAAGCAATTGTATGACCAACATAGGATATTGCATGTGTTTTCAAATAGAATTATATGACCTATTTAGCATCAAAATAACTTTCCAAATCAGTAAATTATACATATCAAACATTTTGCAAGATACTTTGCTATTTTTATTCTATCTTATTTAGAATTTTACAGACAAAAGAATTTATATTGTCACACTTTATTTATTTATTTATTTAAAACTTTTATTTTGTAAATATAATTTTCCAAAGTACAGTTTATGGATTACAATGGCTTTCCCCCCCCATAACTTCCCTCCCATCCACACCCCTCCCATCTCCTGCTACCTCTCCCATTCCATTCACATCAAGATTCATTTTCAATGAATGATTAGTATATATTAAGTAAAGATTTCATCAGTTTGCACCCACACAGAACATAAAGTATAAAATACTGTTTCAGTACTAGTTATAGCATTACTTCACAATGGACAACACATGAAGGACAGAGATCCCACATGAGGAATAAGTACACAGTGACTCCTGTTGTTGACTTAACAAATGACACTCTTGTTTATGGCGTCAGAAATCTCCCTAGGCTCTAGTCATGAGTTGCCAAGGCTATGGAAGCCTCTTGAGTTCACTGACTTCGATCTTATTTAGACAAGGTCATAGTCAAAGTGGAAGTTCTCTCCTCCCTTCAGAGAAAGGGAGATGTCCTGTTCTTTCTACTGGGATCTCACTCACAGAGACCTTTCATTTAGGTGTTGGTTTTTGTTTTTTTGTGTGTTTGTTTTGCCAGAGTGTCTTGCCTTTCCATGCCTAAAATACTCTCATGGGCTCTTTGATACTACAACCAACAAAAAATCTTCACAGTTACAGTATTATAATTAATTTTTTCCTCCAATGTAGGAAGAGATTAAAATGCTTACATTTAAAAATTAGAGCAATAAAATTTCATCTTCCTTTCCTCAGCCTTTGGACAAAGATATTCTTATTAATGAGTCCTTTCCTCTAAATGAATACACTGTAATAAATAAATATAATATAGTGATATAAGTCTCATTGACTGTTTTAAATTTTGGGAAAAGTTTCTTCTTCCAAGGCATGGTATGGAGGATTAAATAACAGGCAATATTTCAGCAAGCCACATATTTAAGAAAGCCCTTCATACTTGTGGATGAGGCTTCTTTCTTTAATATTTTCCGTCTGTTTCAGGAAATGGAACACATTGCTCCTTGCTCAGAATCAAGTACTTCCATGCTTAACCCCTGCCTTGGCACATGAGAGGAAATGGCTTCTTTCTCTTTGCTTAATCTATTCCTAAAATCAATGCATTATAAGAAGATAGTCTCTATAGATGATTTACTTTGTAAATTGCAGACTGCTCTTCAACCTTCCCATAATGAGAGCAACAATTTTCTTTGTGTTTCAATAAACCTATTACAGTTGTTTCAAATTATCAGCTCTTCTCTAATCTGGTTTTAGAGTTCTAGACAATTAACAATAATATTTTTTTCTTTCGTAAAATTTTTAACTTTTGATACCCTGCTGGTTTCTTCCCTCTACTCTTGGTCATTGGGAATATGGTTTTACACACTTTTGTCTTAGGCACTGTATTTTAGTGAGGAGACACATATTACTTCTCATTTAAAAAAAAAAATTACCTCCAGTTCTGGAAATGATATAATGTAACACTTTATCCAGGCTCCTGAACATCTTTTGAATCTTCCACAATTAGGGTGGTCAGTCTTGTCTTAGGGGTACAATTGAAGTTCAAGGATCAACATGATTTGCTCCATTTTCTCAAAGCAGACATCATTTTATTTGCTTAATGCTTCACTATCAACCTCTACTACCTCCTCTTAAATAAGCCCCCTCTTCTCAGAGAAAAAAAAAAATTTTTTTTGTGAGAGGCAAAGAGAGACAGGGAGAAAGAAATAGACAGAGGTAGAGATACCAAGACAGAGGTAGAAAGTTCCCACCCACTGTTTATTCTTCAAATGCCTATAATAGGCTGAAGGCTGAGAGCTGGAAATTCAAACTAGCTCTCCCATGTTGGTAATAGCCTAATGACTTCAGCCATCACTGCTACTTCTGAGTCTGCATTAACAGGAGGTTGGAGTCAAGAACCACAACTGGGTATTAAACTTAGGTACTACAAGCTGGCAGCAAGGATTATACAAATAAGGTTTGATAACTCTAAGGAGGAAAGTTTACTTTTTTTGTTGTCTAAAGCACAAATTTCCTATGATCATTGGGTTATCATTCATGAATGTCCCTGAACATTGTAATTTCCATCTCTATTTTATTTTATGATACATTTTCTGTGATTAAGACTCTCTCTGCAAATATTCTAAAGAGTATTATACTTAAGACCCTCACTATCCTAATTTTCTTTTTTCTTTTCCTGAGATGATTCAATTTTCAATTCTCTAGTAACTAATCCCATGAATACTTGTACACAACCTTTAGAATATAGTGCATATTCTCCCAAATGCTCTGAGAGCTGCAAATAAAGATATAAACAATAAACTTTGAAAGTCTGCATTCCAATTATTGAAATATTGTGCGAGTGAGTAACCTGACAATAATTGGCACTTATGCTTCCACCCCTCTCTGCTTTTGGATGAGTAATTACCGGTACTCTATTTATAAGAATGACAACAGTTTAATTTTGGAATCCTCATTTTAAAGATAGCAATGCAAAAATTCCATAGGAAGTCCATCTGTAAATTTGTTTTTTACTGTAACACTGGTGTTAGGAAAGGAAGATAATATATGTTTAGGTTTAAATACTTCTATGAGATGAACACTTGACTGGAAATGCATTGTTACCAACTGTGATCCAGTGAAATGCTTACAAGTGTAATTTTTATTGTAGTAAGACTGAAGTGTTGAACCTGAACAGTGAAATTAGATCACATAAGAAGCCATACCAGATGTTAGTCATATCAGATGCTGATTAATAATGCATGCACTTCATTTAGCAAAACAATATGAAGTTATTAAAATGATAGACTGTCAGTTTCAGAAATGACTGACATTTGGAATTAAAGGGTTCATAAGTTAGGTTTGAGGACGTATTTAAAATATTTCTTATATGAATTTTTTGAGTAAGAAAATGATCCAATGATTTTTTTTAATTCTTCTACCAGACTTGAAATTGATGCTAGTATAACTCTCTGAGTTAGGCACTATCTTCTACTGTGAATATATGTACTGATTCACAGCTGAAATAACAGTGGAACGTACTCTTAAGAATGTGTGTTAAATTCTATGACTTTGTCAGTGATAAATGCAATAAACACTCTAAGGAAAAAGAATTATTTTCTATTGAAATGAATAGAATAATAATTTTTCAATCAACTGTGTTTTAGCTGTTTTCTAATATTTGATCTTTTAGGAAATAGTCACATGGAGCCAGTGTAAGAAACATTAATAGTAAATAGAGATACTGAATTAAAGAAACAATTGATCTGTAATAGTGTCTAAGCACATTGTTGATGGCTATTTGCATATGATTTAAGTAAAGATTGAACTAAGAGAATAATACGCTTGGGCCGGCTCACAGAGGGGCCTGAGTGAGAAACTCAAAGTTCAGATTTTATTTCATTGGGAGTGGAAGACTCATAGATATTTTGAAAAGAAAAAATATCTAAAGATCTAAGATTTCTTTTAAAAGAACTAGAAAAGCAGATTAGGAAAACATACAATCCCATTGTGGGTGTGAAGATGTCTTGAGTCTGGTAGCAGTTACTAAGATTGTACATTCTAATTTAATTCCAAGCCACTGATTTAGGTCTCCTTATAAGTAGGTTGCTGTAGTGTAATCAGTAAAGTGCCCAAGTATCCCAATTTTCAACATAATCATTATAGCTTGATTATGCTTTTGAACTAAATTATAACTGAGTTGATCTGGAATTGAAAATTAATTTTTAAGGAAATAAGACCTGAATAAACAACAATACTAGGGTAAGGCTACTATACAAAATAAGACATTTTCATTTGTATTCAAATGAGAAACTGATGCCATGAATGCATAACTTTCGAAGGACTGATTTTAAAAATTTTAAGAAACATTTTAAGAAAAAAGCAGATTCTAGGTCTATTTGCATTTCGACACATAAGCTGTAAGTTGCTTAACATATCTCAGCTGAGGAGTCAACATTAGCATAAAAATTATTAAACATTTTCTTATTTTCTCAGTTTGAGTTCTGAAATTAAGCTGTAAAAATTATGTCTTCAAATTGAGATGGAAATGTCAAGTTTGCCTTTAACTATAAATAAAATGCATATGACTTAAGCACTGAATAGTATTTTCTGGCATTGAAAATAGCAGCCAGATGACCACACAGTATTACCAGCACCTCATGGTAATGTTATATATATATAACATTGTGTGTGTGTATATATATATATACACACACATACACTATAGAGCAATTACCTGCCCTGTCAATAAACTTCTCACCACTAGGATCAAATAAATATTTTTATATTGCCAATTTTAAAGTATCTTTTTATTTGGGAATGCAAAATGTTTTATTACTTATTCTGTAGGAGAAAAATACCATTCAGGTCATATACAGACAAATAAAATATAAATGTAGTGTGGCTCAGTGGAAAAGACTAGAAATCACCGTCTACAGAAATACTAAAACTGCTAGATCTATACAATGACAATAATTTGACATTTTTTGAAAGGTTCTAGGTAATGTAACAGGGAAATTTTATTTCCAACAAATGGTGTTGATGTAGTTAAATATGCATTTGCAAAAATGAACTTAGACCATTTCTTCAAACTATGTATGTATGTTAAAGTATATCATATACTTAAACGTATGAGCTAAAATTATTATAACTTCTAGAAGAAAATAGACCAAAAAATCTTCACTAATTTGGATTAAGCCAATATTTTTAATTTTTTTTTTCTGAAATACAGAGAGACAGGCACACACACACAGAGATTAACAAAGGGAGGTCTTCCATCTGCTGTTTCTTTGCCCAAATGCCTGCAGTAGCCAGGGCTGAGCCAGGCCAAGACCAGGAGCCAGAAACTCAGTCTAGATATCCCTCATGAGTGGCAGAGTCTCACCAATTTAAGATACTTCCTGACGCTCCCCACATTGGCATTAGTAGGAACACAGGATTTCAAACTGAGCCACTGTGAAATTGGATCCAAGAATTCCAAGCAGTGTCAGAACTGCTGTACCAAATACAACTCCAGCTAAGGCAAAATTCCTTTGATGGGAAAGGAAAGGCACGAATAATAAAAACAAACTGGCCAAAAACATATAGGTACAGGTACCAACATGCTTATTTTTGTTCTTGTGAAGAAAGATCCATTTTAGCCCATTCTAGTCTATATTATGGTTTTTAAGATATTTTCTATATTGGTAAACTGTATGATCTCTCAGGGCAAAAGGAATTCTTCAGATATGTTGGCCTCTTAGATCTATTATAGTGTCTGTCAGTAAATATTTACTAAGGAAAAAGGTCCAGTAGACTAAAGTTCCCTCCTTCCTTTTATTGATTTTTGTACAGAACACTGAATCATAATAAAATATATGTGTACATGTGTATTTATTTATTTGTGTGCATGAAGCCATATATCTAGCCATGCAAAGCCCATAGCATGAAGCCAGGGCATTTGTTTCTCTTTATGGCAAATACAGAGCTCTCTTCTAAACCATAAATCTGAGCTTCCACGGTTTTATATTAGTATAACAAAATTTTTAGTACACAACCTTTTATCTATATGGCATTCAATCTCCTTAAACAACAAAAAGATATGATAGTGAATATTCCTTCCCCATGAGCAAGTGCACAGAAAATATTGTTTTGCTGTATCACCTCATATATATATATATATAATACAATATATATGTATATAATATATATATATATATATATACACACTTTCCCAGCTGGTAAAGCCTGCTCTTCAGTAGCAAAATAACCAGGTCTCATAAATTCTAGACCATTTAAGTTATAATGTTGTGACAAAATTTGCTTTCCTATAAAAGGCTTGTTAATAATTTCTGTAGATCCATTTAAAACAGTAGTTTACCTTTACACTTACTTTTTGTGCTGAATGAAAGAGCAGAAAAAAAAATGTAGTCTGGAAAGTAGAAAGACATCCTGAGACCTCCAGTCCACTCCCTTCTCAGAAGACACCTGAATGTAGAGAATCATAGCAAGCACCTGTTCTACTCTCTGTGTAGAATCAACTCAGAGCTTATTTACAGCTTTCAAAAGCATAAGTCCTCTGAAAATTCTGCAGGAGATGTCAGAAAAAAGAAAGTTAAAACTCAAAGATTGGCAAATTCTTTCTTTCACAGAGTTATTAAATTGCAAGAATTCCATGGTGCGTTATCGCAAGAACAAACTTGTCCCTGTAAACTGAATTACAAGATGTCACCTTCAAGCTTCCTATCATTATTATTTGATGGGTGTTGAAAACCAACAGGGAGCTTTGATAGCTTTTGGGATCTTCCTGAATTGTCAATAGTAAAGATGAAGGGGAGGAAAAATTGACAACAAAGCTAGCATGCCCTCTAGTCCCTAGTAGAGCTGGTTTTGTTCCTAATAAGGATTTGAAGGAATTGGCCAAGGTTCAACATTACAGAAGAAGGCGTCTGAGACTAGGCTGTTCTTGGACTAAGCTAAGTGACTAACAGTCAAAGTGCCCACTCAGAATTAACGTACCTCTTTAGAAGAGTATGTGCCCCACGTTACGGTTCATTCTCAGTTTCAAGTCTCTATTACGCATTTCTCTGTAACTAAAGCCATTTGACATCCAAATCAAGGGGTTATTCTACAGTTATTTCTGGTAACATTTACCAAACACCTATAGGAGACATTTATCTCCTTCTTTATTGACTTAACTTACTGTTTCAGTAGACTACTGTCTCATGCTTATCATCCTGACTACTTCTGACAATAGAGCTGTGACATTTTAAGACTAGATGACTATTTACAGCCCTTGTCTC
This sequence comes from Oryctolagus cuniculus, assembly GCF_964237555.1. NCBI lineage: Eukaryota > Metazoa > Chordata > Mammalia > Lagomorpha > Leporidae > Oryctolagus > Oryctolagus cuniculus. The sequence continues at coordinate 26,432,476 of NC_091432.1, read as the reverse complement.
TACTGTTGAAGAACAGTGTTTTTTTTTCTTCATACTATTTGTTGAGTACTTACTTTAGGATTAATCTTGTGAATAGAAAGTAAATGAAAAACAGATCTTTGCAAAAATTAAGAGTGGGAATAGGAGAAGGGGGAGCATGGGAAGGAGGGAGGGTAGGGTGGGAAGACTGAAATCTATGTACATGAAATGCATGAAATTTGCATACCCTAAATAAAATTTAAAAAAATAAATTCCAATAATATTTCACTGTTTTCAGATCTATATCTATATCCAGGTAGACAGAAAGATAGATGACCATTTTCTCTAACAGATTAAGATTATATATTATCATCAGATACACTGGTCTTCTTTCCTTTTCCTCAAATGTATAATGCTTATTCTCACCTGTTTTAGTTCCTAAGATCCTTTTCTTTTCGAAAGTTTAATAACAATCCTCCTTACTTACAGATTTTTACTCAGCTGTAAATTTTTCATAGAAGCACTCTAATATTACCAGTCTAAAGATAAACACACAGAGCCTGCACTGTGGCATAAAAGCTTAAGCCTTCACCTTCAGTGCTGGCATCCCATATGGTACCAGTTCATGTCTCTAGCTACTCCACTTCTGATACAGCTCTCTGCTAATGAGCCTGGGAACAACAACAGAAGATGGCCCATGTGCTTAGACCCCTGCGTCCATGTGAGCGACCAGGAAGAAACTCCTGGCTCGTGGCTACATCCTGGCCCAGCCCTGGCCATGGCAGCCATTTGAGGAATAAAACAATGGTTAGAAGATTCTCTCTCTCTCTCTCTCTCTCTATCTCTATCTCTATCTCTATCTCTATCTCTATCTCTATCATCTCTATCTCTATCTCTCTATCTATATATATGCATTTCAAATAAATGAATCTTTAAAAATGTTAAACAGACTGACCATCCAATTTCTATACAATAATATCGAGTTTCTCCATCATAGTATATGTAACTTGCTTGATACATGTATGCTATAACTAACTCTTCCCCATCAAGCTCCTCTCACCACAATTCATTTATAAAAGAAGGTACCTTATCAATCTGTTCAGAAGTGAGTGAATCCACCAAACAAGTGTATCAGAAAGGGCTCCAACAAGGAAGCATGAAAGATGTTCTTAGAAAGAATGGAAAGGTGGTTGAAGTGATGTCCCTGACAGAGAAATGAGGATGTGTGATGGTCAGTCAGGCATGGTAGACCTGAAGGGAAGTATTAAGTAGGAAAGGTTATAGGAGGATGTGAATGTGGATCACAGACAAGATAATAAAGCAGTCTTCTATCTTCAGGTTTGCATCTCCCAAGACAGAATACATATATCTTTGATTTACTGGCTATAAGAGGAACAAAATTTGAAAGGTAATTCTGTACTGGGGGTCAGCATATTAGGACCACCAGACAGCTGACTTTGTAAGTAATGTTTTATTGGAATATTATGCATGTCTGTCTATTTAGATATTATCTGTGCAAGTATTTTTTTTATTTTTTTAAACAGGAAAAAAGCAGACCTAGAAATACATGGTCTTTTTATGCCTCCTGATTATTATTATTATTATTATTATTATTTTTGACAGGCAGTCTGGACAGTGAGAGAGAGAAACAGAGAGAAAGGTCTTCCTTTGCCGTTGGTTCACCCTCCAATGGCTGCTGCGGCTGGCGCGCTACAGCCGGCGCACCGCACTAATCCGATGGCAGGAGCCAGGTACTTATCCTGGTCTCCTATGGGGTGCAGGGCCCAAGTACTTGGGCCATCCTCCACTGCACTCCCTGGCCACAGCAGAGAGCTGGCCTGGAAGAGGGGCAACTGGGACAGAATCTGACGCCCCGACCAGGACTAGAACCCGGTGTGCCAGTGCCACTGTGCAAGTATTTTTATCACAATATAATTTTATCAGACTTAGCAAAGACCAACATATCACAAAATTAAAATATTTATTATGTGAGACACCACAGAAAATGCTGTAAGCAATGATGAGCCATTTAATGCTTTCCAGAAAGAGTAAACAAATTATGATAGCATTTTGAAGAATCTAACTTTATAGAGACATATATGATGAGATAGAATAGGTACATTTCTGTAGGAAGACAATAGGATAGGGAGAAAGGAAAGAGTTCAAGAAAAACTTCTCACTTTTTAAGAAGTCAGCTGATGGTAGTGAATGCAGGAAAAGATGAATCATAATCCATGTTTGGGGGAACACATATTGATAATGCTTGGTTGAAACTTTATGCAGGCCCATCTTTTATAGAGATCCAATGGGCTTGTACTTGAGCTGAAATTATAAATCAGAAATGAAACATTATAGTTTACTATGAAATAATAGTTTTGATTCTGGAAATTCTTAAAAATAAATTTGAAGAAGAATAGAAGGCCTGATGATATAAATTAAACTAAGCTTAGCCGTAAAGATAAGAAGAAAATGCTGAGATAACACAATTATCTTTGACTCTTTAATTTACCAACTAAATAGTGGATCTATTCATTCTTCAACATGGTTATAGGAGCTAATGGAACTTATACTGTGGTGCGCAAAAAAGAGTACTCTGAAAATCAGTCCAAGACATATTGCTATCAAGACATAATATTTGGCAATAAATAGTGCAATTGATAATTTTTTTTTCTTCTAATGAAATGGGTAGGTAACTTCACTGGGTACAATTAACAAAATATAGTTTTTAGCAGCAGAGTACAGAAAAGGTACAGAGACAAAGCACAAAGCACTGAGGAAAGAGAAAACTTTGTTTCCAGATTTAGTAAATAATCAGCAGACATTTTTAAAAACAATATTTATTTATTTGAAAGGCAGAGTTACAGAGAGAGAGAGAGACAGAGAGAGAGACAGAGAGAGAGGTCTTCATCCACTGGTTCACTCCCCAATTGGTCACAGCTGCCAGGAGCAAGGAGCTTCTTCTGGGTCTCCCATGTGGAAGCAGTGGTCCAAGCACTTGGGTTATCTTCCATTGCTTCCCCAGGCACATTAGCAGGAAGCTGGGTCAGAAGTAGAGCAGTGAGGTCTCAAACTGGTGACCATGTGGAATGCCTGTGCTGCAGGCTGTGGCTTAACTTGCTATGCCAAAGAACTGACCCTGCAGTATACATTTTATACAGCATATTGAACAGAGTGGTCTTCATAGAAATTCAACATAAATAATTGTAAGTGAAAAAGTGAGAGTCCTTCTCAAATAAAATAAAGGCCATCAGAAAGATGGCAATCTATTTCAGTAGGAGGTGAATGGTACAAGACCAATCTGGACACAAGTCAATGGAATCTGGAAACTGATGCAAACTGAACCTGAAAAACAACACCTAACAACGACAATAAAATATCTTTTTTACTATGCTGGATTTATTTGCTTCAATTCACTAAGGGAAAAAAGTAGACTAGAATGTTACATTAGAATCCATGTAGTATCCATCATTTGTTAAAGATATTTAGAATCAATTTTAGGATTACTTATGTGAGATTCTCATTTCTTGGAGTTGATTTAGCTGTCATCAGTTAAGCTTTTAGTTACCTTATATGGTTGTAAACTAGACACTAGTCAGTTAAATATAGCTATCTGGAATGGATGAATCCAAACTGGCAATTTTGGTGAAGACATTATGCTCTGGGTGGGAACCTGAATAAGTGGCACCATCTAACACAGTCTTAATGAGGATAATTTCCCTCTGTGTATCTATATTTTGCTTTGGCATAATTCTTTCTCACCTACATGCTCAATCACAAAAAGAATTCTTTCATAAAAAGTGTTTAGGGACTTGAGTGGTAAGAAGTGCATAAAATATATTCAACCAGTAGTCATCTACAATTACAATAAAATTTGCATTTCATTGTTTGCTGAGTTTATTACCTTTTAAAACACGTTTCAGTTGATCCTTGCAACAAACTCATCACATATTTGTGGAATTAATATTTTTATATTTTAAGAAAAAATAATTGTGTTGGAAGGGAAAGACATAGCCAAAGTTCTCATTCAGGTGGTATCCTCTATTTTTTTCTTAAATGGCCTTTGTGATATGTTTAAGTAATCATTTGCTTTTCTAATATTTTCACAAACACCATAACCATCTATGGCCCATGTTTCTAACACAAATGTCAGGCATTTACCTCTGGGGAATATGAAGCAATGACCTATGACAATATATGTATTTCTATAGTTCATTCAGTCTTCTCAACTGGGATAAGCAGAAAATCCCTAATCACTGTAAATATTAATGACAAATTTGTGAGCCTGAGACTTCAACTCAAATCAGTTGAATATTTAAATTCTGCATGAAATAAACCCTTTATATATTCTATTTGCCCACAATAAACTCACAGTGGAAAGGTTTTTCCAATCTATTAAATGTGGGTATGAATGATCAGAATACAGAAGTTTACCCTTTCAATAGATTTTCCTGACCTATTAAAAAATTTTTTGTGATGGCATTTAAATGGATAGACCCATAAGAATTTTATATAGTTGTGAAGTAGTATCTTTTAGAGAAAGGAAAACATGAGGAGAAGCTTAACAGAAGGAGTGGAATATGTACACTTCTTATTGTGGATATTTTCAAAGCAAGTAAAATCATAAGTCCTTTTCTTCTATTTCATTACTCAGCCCAAATGCCATCAAGCTAAGTTGAGTGGGAATTGCATACAAGAATGGAATTGCCATGGTAACCAACTTAAAAATTGTTCCCCTGCTGAGAATTTAACTCATTGGATAGTACTTTGTTTTTACCTTTCTGGAAAATTAGATGGAAAGTAATTTTGGAAACATGTATAACCCATCTCTAGGTTCAAGCTATATTTGAGTTAGTTTTCTGGGGGTAAAAAATATTAATAGTTGTGTATCCCCTATAAGATAAAATATGGAAATTTGAGGAAACTAGATACTCAGTCTATTATGATCTTGAAGTCAGTAACATCTAGACAATCAATATCCCATGCATGGCTTGGTCATTTATTGAAGGTGTTAGTTTTCCAAGATCTGAACACAAGGTGATGAACAAATCACACATAATCATGTTACTGCAGAGAATAACAAGACTCCATATCCAGTAACCTGGTGCAATAGATTTTTTGATTCTCCTTCTCATTACAGTCAATAAACACTGGGAACACATTAAAAACTTTCAAAACTGTATTAATAAAGAATTTCATTTTTGACTAGACTCTTAATCCCACTGAATCAATTAAAGAAAACCAACATGCATAAACTACAAATGATACCTGAGTTTTATACCTGCATAAAATTATGACTGCTATTTCTTTGAGATCTCCAGATTATAGCAAAAGAAGGCAGAAATAAAAAGATAACTGTCACTGCCCTCTCAGTTGAATGCAATAAAAGCTTCCAATGTTTTACTTGTAATGTAGAAGAAGAATTTCATTTGCATGGATAGAACATCTTGATAACTGGTGGACTAAGGCCAAAATGTGGATATAAGTATAAAAGAACTTGAGATAGAGACTAAGAAAAGCTTAAATTCATTAGTAGGGCACATATTATACACATGTCTTCTAGTAAATTTAAAAAGCTTTTTATAAAAGTAGAAGCAAATGAAATGAAATATCATGATAAAAAATTTGAATAACATGTGGCATGCCCCTTCATATTAGAGATTATTAACATACTCCTCATAAGGGACATAATATTTTTTAAAGATTTATTTATTTATTTATTTGTAAGGCATAATTGTTACAGAGAGGCAGAGGCAGAGAGAGAGAGAGAGAAAGAGAGAGAGAGAGAGAGAGAGAGAGAGAGAAAGGTCTTCCATCTGCTGGTTCACTCTCCAATTGACCACAACGCTGGAGCTGCTCTAATCCGAAGCCAGGAGCCAAGAGTTTCCTCTGGGTCTCCCAAGGGGGTGCAGGGACCCAAGTACTTGAGCCATCTTCCACTGCTTTCCCTGTCCATAGCAGAGAGCTGGATCAGAAGTGGAGCAGCTGGGACTTGAACCAGTGCTCATATAGGATGTCAGCACTGCAGAAAGCAGCTTTACCCACTATGCCACATAGTATTCTGGATCAATTAACAGGAACATTGACAACAGATTTGCATTAACATGATCCAATTTATAAATCATATGGAGCTACGGTGTTTTATTTTGCTTATGTCTATTCAATGGTAAACAGTTGGGATAGTTATTTCACACACAGAGACAGAGATAGAGATAGAAGGGGGAAAGATTTAGAGAAATCAAGTAGCTAATGTAAATCAAACTAGACTTTAATGCAAAGCATTAAACAAGGATTACTTAAAATGTGATGTGGCTAAATTATAACGACTTTCATAATCTTTAATTCAGGGTACAAATAAAAGTTGACACATGATATGTAAAAGAAGTTCTTAAAGGTTCAGTAGTTGTTTGAAATTATCCTTTAAAATTTTATTTAAGGTATAGAAAGTTTGTTTATTTCATGTATATAAATTTAAGAACACAATGTAGTGATGTTTCCCAACCTACCCTCCCTCCAGACCTTGATCCCACCCTTCCTCCTCCATCCTCTCCTTTTACCTTTCTTAATTTTTACAATGATCCACTTTCAGTTTACTTTATAATCATAAAACTAACCCAACACTGAGTAATGAGTTTAACACATAGTATGAAGAAGAGAACATTGCTCCTCAATAAGAGAGACAAGGGCTTTAAACAATCATCAAAGCTCAAAATGTCAATTTCACTCCTATACCTTACATTTTTGGTACTTTATTTAGTTACCACAAATCAGGGAAAACATGATATTTCTCTTTTTTGGAACTGGCTTATATCACTAAGTATAATGGTTACTAGTTGCATCTATTTTATTCAAAGGACAGGATTTTTCATTATTTTTTATGGCTGAGTAGTTAGTGGTCCATAGTGACTATACAGCATAAATTCTTTAACCAATCATCAGATGATGGGCATCTGAGATGATTCCATATCTGAGCTATTGTGGATCGATCTGCAATAAACATGGGGTATAGTTAACTTATTCATTGGTTGATTTCACATCTTTGGGTAAATTCTCAGGGACAGGATTAATGGATCATATGTTATATCTATTTTCAGTTTTCTGAAGTATCCCCATACTGTCTTCCTCAATGGCTTTACTAGTTTACATTCCCAGCAATAGTGGATTAGGTAACCTTTCCCCCTGCAACCTCCCAAGCATTTATTGTTTGTTGATTACTCTAAGAGAGCCATTCTACCTGGAGTGAGGTGAAAGCTCATTGGGGTTTTGATTTGCATTTCCCTGATGTCTAGTGATCCTGAGCATTTTTTCACGGGTCTGATGGCCATTACAATTTCTTCTTTTGAAAAATTTATTTTCAAGTCCTTTGTCCATTTCTCAACTGGATCATTTGTTTTGTTGTTGTTCAGTTCCTGGAGCTCTTTATAGATTCTGGATATTAATCTTTATTTAGTTTCACAGTGCGCAAATATTTTCTCCCATTCTGTCAATTGCCTCTTCACTTTGCTGAGTGTTTCTCTGCAGGGCAGAAGCTTCTCATCTTGGTGTTATCCCATGTATATATTTGAGCTTTGATTGCTTGTGCTCCTGGGGCCTTTTACAAGAAGTCTTTTCCTATGCCAATGTCTTGCAGAATTTCAATAATGTTCTTCTCTAGTAAATTGATGGTATCAGGTCATAGACTCAGATCCTTGGCCCATTTTGAGTTGATTTTTTATAATGTCTAATGTAGAGGTCTCATTTCATACTTCTGCATGTGGAGAGCCAATTTTTGCAATACTAATTGTTGAAGGCACAGTCATTTTTCCAGGGATTGATTTTAGCTCCTTTGTCAATGATTAGTTGGTTATAGATGTGTTGATTGATTTCTGGAGTCTTGTTTCTGTTCCATTGATCTTAGTGCCAGTACCAAGCTGTTATAACTGTAACATAGCATATCTTGAAATCTGATATTGTGATGTCTCCAGCTTTGTTATTGCTGTATAAGATTGCTTTAACTATTCAGGGTCTTTCATGTTTCCATATAAATTTTAGCATCATTTTTTTTTCTATATCAGAGCAGAAGATCAGTGAGATTTTGATTGTTTAGGAGGAGAAAAGAAATACTTAAAATTAGAGAATAAATAAAATTGAAACAAAAAAGATCAGTGAAAAGAGGAGCTGTTTTTTTGAAAAAGAAACATAGTTGCTATACCATTGAACTAACTAACTGAAGACAAATAGAGTAAAGACCCAAAAATAATAAAATTAGAAATGAAAAAAGAAATGTAACAACAGATACCACAGAAATAAAAAGAATCATCAGTGATTACTACAAAGTTGTATATGCCAACATATTAGAAAATCCAGAGTAAATGGAGATTCCTGAACACATACAATCCAATAAAATTGTGTCATGAAGACACAGAAAACCAAAACAGACCAATAACCAAGACAGGGGTTGAATCAGTAATTAAGACCTTCGCAACAAAGAAAATCCCAGTACTGGATAGCTTCATTACTAAATTCTAGCTACTTTAAATAATAAGAGTGTCAATTGTTAAATCAACAACAGGAGTCACTGTGCACTTGCTCCCCAGGTAGGAACTCTGTCCTTAATGTATTGTACTGTGAGAATTAGCGGTAAAACAAATCTTCAAACACTACTTTATACTTTGTATGTCTGTGTGGGTGCAAACTGTTGAAATCTTTACTCAGTATGGAGTTGATATTCTGTATATAAAGATAACTAAAAATTAATCTTAATGAAGAACGGGATGGGAGAGGGAGTAGGAAATGGGATGGTTTGCAGGTGAGAGGTTGGTTATGGGGGGAAAAATCACTATAATCCAAAAGTTGTACTTTTGAAATTTCTATTTATTAAATAATTTTTTCTATTAAAAATAACTCATTCCAATTCTTTTCAAGCTATTCAAAACAATGGAAAGGGTGGGAATCCTCCTGAACTATTTTTATGAGGACAGAATTCCCAAACCAGGAAAAGATACAAGAGAGAAAGAGAACTATAGATAATTTCCATGATGAACATAAATGAAAAGTCTTCAAAAATATGCTGGCTAATCAGCTCCAACAACACATCTGAAAGAACATTATCCCGGACCAAGTGGGATTTATCGCTGGTATGCAGGGATGGTTCAACATTCACAAATCAATCAATGTGATATAGCACATTAACAAACTGAAGAATAAAAAAAAATTGAATATCTGATTAAATTCAGAGAAAGCATTTGATAAAATACAACATCCTTTCATGATGTAAACCTTAAGAAAATTTGGTATAGGAGGAATTCCTGAAAACATTTAAGGCAATTTACAATTTATGACAAACCCACAGCCAGCATCATATTCAATAGAGAAAAGTTGGAAGCTTTACACTAAGCTCTTGAAACAGACAAGGATGCCCATATTCACCACTGCTATTCAATATAGTCCTGGAAGTTTTAGACAAAGCCATTGGGAAAGCAAAGAATAAATCAAAGGGTACAAATTATAAAGGAGAAAGTCAAGCTATCCCTATTTGTAGATGACATGATTCTATATATAGGGAACAAAAAGACTCCACTAAGAGACTATTGGGGCTCAATATAGAGTTTGGTAAAGTTGCAGGATATAAAATTAACACACAGAAATCAATAGCTTTTGTATATACAGGTAATCTCATGGCTGAGAAATAACTTATAAGATCAATCACATACACAATAGCTTCAAAAAATTGAATAGCTTGGAATACATTTCCCAAAGAGGTAAAATATCTCAACAATGAAAATTACAAGACATAAAAGGAAGAAATAGAAGAAGACATTTAAAAAAGGAAAAATCTTCCATGTTCGTTGATTGGAAGAATTAATACCCAAATTCCCATACTACCAAAAGCAATTTAAAGATTCAGTGTGATCCCAATCAGAATATCAGCAACATTTTTCTCAGATCCAGGAAAAAGATGCTAAAATTTGTATGAATTTTTAAAAATTCTACACAATGGCCAGTGCCACGGCTCACTAGGCTAATCCTCCGCCTTGCGGCGCCGGCACATCAGGTTCTAGTCCCGGTCAGGGCGCTGGATTCTGTCCCGGTTGCCCCTCTTCCAGGCCAGCTCTCTGCTGTGGCCAGGGAGTGCAGTGGAGGATGGCCCAAGTACTTGGGCCCTGCACCCCATGGGAGACCAGGATAATTACCTGGCTCCTGCCATCGGATTAGCGTGGTGCGCCAGCCGCAGCGCACTGGCTGCGGCGGCCATTGGAGGGTGAACCAATGGCAAAGGAAGACCTTTCTCTCTGTCTCTCTCTCTCTCTCACTGTCCACTCTGCCTGTCAAAAAGAAAAATCTACACAAGAAAATTTAGGTATATTTGACCATTCAGGTTACAAACACTACAGTTCAAAAAGAGATGCTGGAATGATACATGATGCCGGTAGTCTTCTGAACAAATTAGTTTCCATAAACATATTATGAATTAATGCTTGAGGAAAGTATGCTATTACTTATGAATTAAAACTTCAGATAAAGATACACATTAGAAGTATAAAATAATATTAAAAGTTTTTCCTACAATTAAAATAATGTGATTAAATGAAAATCTTTATTGGTAATAACATGATATAAAGAGTTTCATTCTTAAAGATTCATTTTATTTATTTGAAAAGTACAGAGGGGAAAGACAGAAAGGGAGAAGTGAGAGAAAGTGAGATATCTTCCAATCCTCTTGTTTACTCCTCAAATGGCTGCAACGGCTAAGACTTGGATGAAGCCGGGAATCTGAAACTTCACCCTAGTCTCCAATTGGGTGGCAAGAGTCAAGCATTTGGAATATGATCTTATGCTTTCCCAGGTGCATTAGCAGGGAGCTGGATTGGAAGTAGAGAATTGGGATTCAAACCAGATCACATATAGAGTGCCACAACACTGACTCAGAGTTTCTTTAAACGTAAACTAAATAATATGCCAATTGGAAAGTGGGTATCCTTGTTTTGAAATTTTGATTCATATTTCACTTCTTTTGTTAAATTTATATATTCATAAACATACATTCAGAAATATTTTACATAATTCAAAATACTCTGTCTTTGTCTCCATAGTTTAATTAATCTGTTGAGATTTAATTGTTTTATAAGTTTACCACATTTATAGTATTCTTTGCAATTATACAATCTATGTTTAGAGAACTGGCTTCATTTGGAATAATGAATACTGTAATTTGTAAAATTAATCTAGATGTATGTTCACAAATATTGGAAGCACTGGCATATACCATTTTTATTCAATCATTTATTCATTCAAAATCTTTCCTAAATGAAAATTAGATTAAGTTTTCATCTTTCCTTTGTGAGAGATCAAAGACTTGGACATCCTTACCTTCAAGGAATTTATTTAAATTAAAAAAATATGGCATGGTTGAAGTAATATAGCTGAACTTCCATGAGGTCAAAAATCTTCAATTGAAAATTTTGTGATATGATCAGGTTAATGATTTTGGGAAAGTGAATGAAATACTTTTAAGATACTAAAATTTGTAGGTTTTCAAAGATTTAAGATTATTGAGGACTCCTGAATCTTGCTAATTAAATATTTCTAAATAAATTGACCTTGGCTGAGGGTAATATAAATAGCCAAATAAAAGTCATTCAATGTAATTTCACCTAATTAAATTTTTGTAATGCATATGTAATCATATTTACTTATTTATATGAATAAGTATCAAACTTCTGTATTCCTCAGAGTAGAAGTGTTTTACAGTCAAAATATTACTTTGGATATATATTTATGTAAATGTATATATATACATATATAATATAAATTTGGATTTATAACTACCAAAGTAATAAAAGTGAAAGGGTATAAAATGTGTTACTGTAATTATTTGTTGAGTTCATAAAAACTGTGTTTCACTGTGTATGTATTAAATATATCAAATAAAATTGAGTCATGTATTCTAATATATATGTCATTGAATTAACTGTCTCCACATTGTTAAAACTCACTTTTTCATTACCATTACATTATTCATTGCATTCCTACTTAATGTTGTGATAAACCTTCCCTCAGATTCATTTAAATTGAGGGTCATCATTCTAGGTTGAAAAGAAAAAAAAACTGATGACTAATAAAACATAAAATGTATACCAATTATATTTGTTTCTCTTGAACAACTTCATAATTATGACAGAGATTCAATATCCCAATGAAGAGTCATGTTCTCTGTTCAGGAGTTACTGAGTGGAAAAAAAATGTTTACACAGATTCTAGCCATCTCAAGAAGAAAATTTTGGTGTGGGGGAAAGATAACTTGTCTCAGAATTAGAAATGATCTAACTGCATAATTTCATTTTGCTGTTTCTTATCATATACTTCAGAAGAAATTATAGCTTCTAGAGACACTTAGCTTTATCCAGGTTCCTTTTTGGTAAATCACTGAAATGGAATGACTTGTCTTGAACAGGCAAGAGACAATTAAGTCATGGTTTAAAGAGGCAGTAGACTCTAGTGACTGGAAGTTCTATGCAGCAAGAACCACAGCCCAAGTTAGGGACATTCTAGTCCACATACAAGCCCAGCTACAATAGTGACAATCAATTCTTCCATGTTCTTGGAACGGCTGCAAAAGACAGAACATGCATGATTCACTCTACCACCTGTGGTAAGTGAGATAATGGATATTCACCCTATATTATACCAGGATTATACCATGATAGTTACCCAAAAAGATCAGTGAGCTCCTAGGAAGAAGAAGGAAGATTGGGATTCAAGATTTCTCATCTTTAAAATCAACTTTGTAATGGTTACTTAAGAGCATTATAGATAGTGAATAATAAAAAGGAACACATCCAGTGCAGAATAACGGCATAAAATTTGATAAAATCTGAGACCATTGGTAGATTTGAAATTGAGAGAGTTTTAAAATTTGATAACGTGCTAATTCTGTGGCACAGCTGGTTAAGCTGCCATCTGCAGTGTGGGCATGCCATATGTGTACCAGTTCAAGACCCAGCTGCTCATCTTCTGATCCAGCTCCCTGCTAACATGCCTGAGAAAAAGAAGAGGATGGCCCAAGTCCTTGGACCCTTGCACGCATGTGGGAGATTTGGAAGAAGCTCCTGGCTTCTGTCTTCAGCCTGGTTCAGCCCTAGCCATTGAGGCCTATTGGGGAGTGAACTAACAGATGGAAGTTTCTCTCTCTCCATCCCCCTCTATTTCCTCTCCCTCTCTTTCTCTTTGTAATTCTGACTTTCAAATAAATAAATAAATCTTTAAAAAAACTGATAATAAAGAAAAAGTCACTTTAACTTGAAGAATAACATGTACCAGAATTTGCCTTCTCCCTGGTGTACAGACTTTCCTTGAATCAAAGAGAGATGCAAATCCAGGGAGATTTGATTATTGTAGCTTAATATGCTAGATGTGAAGATTTGGTGTCAAGCTATTATTCATGAGGCTTTTTTTTCTTCTAAAGCAAACCTGAGTGCCTCTCTTTATCAAATGGAAAGAGAATGTCAAAAGTACATAAGGTTGCCATTAGAAAAGGAAATGCAACTGGCATATACAAAATGATTTTTTTTCTTTTGCTAAGCAAAGGCAAAATATATAATCCTGTGACAGAGAAAGGAAATATGTTTGTTTGTTTCAGAGCTTATATTTATTTGGCCATAGCTTGATTCTGAAGCATTTCTTGAATTCATCTGAGATATCAAGCAGGAATAAATGTCACCCAGTGATGAAACATTGTAAAGATAATTCAATATTTATTTATAAAAATGACAGGTAGGACTTGGATAAATTCTCTAAAGAATTCACAAAGATGAAATTATTCCCACCAAAATACATACCCACTTAAAAAACTGCTGCGGCACAGAGGGTATATCATGCCGGAGGATGAACAGAGAATTTTTTACAGATTAACTAATCAAAAATCTTCAGATTAAACCTCAAGTATGCATTTGAAATCTTTACTTCCTTCTGAAATGAGAATTAGGTGTTGGAAAATATACTCTTTTCTTTCTGGTTTTTAAACAACTATTTATTTATTTGCAAGAGTTACAGGGAGAGAGGGAGAGACAGATCTTCCATCTGCTGGTCCATTCTCCACACGGCCACAATGACTTGGGCTTGGCCAGGTGGAAGCCAGGAGTCTGGAGACTCCTCTTGGTCTCTCTTGTGGTGAAGGAACCCAAGTAACTGGCCCATGTTCCCCTTCCCTTCCTATGACATCAACAGAGAGCCCGATGGAAGGTAGAGCAGTGAGGATACCAGCATCACAGGGGCAGCTTTACCCGCTACAACATGATGTCAGCCCCTAATATGCTCTTTTCAAAGATAACTGTATCATATTAGGTCATTTATTGTTTCTCTGTATTTAAGACTTTTCATTACTAGTTTTCCAACTCATTTCTCAGACTGCAGCAGAATGGAAAACCACTGTAATTGTAGAATAATTTGATATTAGGATATGTAAAAATGGAGTCAATATTTAATTTAGGATTTTGTTGATATTATTTCTCTATTGTACTTACATTATCCTTGCTTAAATAGAGATAAAATCAAGTAATTGTGGTATGGCAATTAAGTAGTGGTCGTAAAAACATGAAACTGGAAAATAATTTAATTGGATATATGTGTCTAGAGATGTTTTTATCTTAAAATATCCTTAATGAGTTAAATAGAATAGTAAAATGCTACAATCTCTTGATGTTTAAAAAAGGATACAAAAGTAAAATGTAATAAATCAAATCTGTTTTTCCTTGTTAAGTAAGCTACTAGTTATCTTCACCTCCTAGAATCATCACTTGGTCATAGTATTCTCCTTGTACTTTACAATAGATGTGTATTAAGGATACAAATGTAAGTATGTGAGCCTTTTTAAGGACTGGGAAGTCTAAAAGTGTGATACATTTTGCTCTTTCTACTACAAATTCATTTTAAATACTATCAAGGTGCACCAAGTTAAGAAAGACTATGTCAGGAAAAAATTATAAATCTAATTGGAATATTAGTCTATATGCTAAACCATCCATTCAATGTTTATTAATATTACATTCAATAATATGCCTCAAAATTGAAAGGGAGGGAATCCTTCTAAACTTCTTCTGTAAGGCCAGCATCATCATAATTCAAAATCAGAAAAAAGATAAAACAAAACAAACAAATAGAGCTACAGGCCAACACCACTGATGAACATAGATGCAAAAATCTTCAACAAAATAGCAGCTAATTGATTACAACAACACATCATAAAGATCATTTACCTCTCCAAGTGGGATTTATCTCTGGTATGCAAGGATAAATCATATTAAATGGGGGAAACTTAGAAGCATTTCCACTAAGATCTCAAACCAGACAAGGATGCCCATCTCCTCATTGCTATTCAATGTAGTCCTGGAATTTTTAGACAAAAACATGGGGTAAGAGGAAATCAAAAGTATACAAATTGGAAAGGAAGAAGTCAATTTATCCCTGTTTGAAGATGATATGATTCTCTGCACAGTGGAACCAAAAGAATCCACTAAGAGACTATTGGAACTCCCGAAGAGTATGGTAAAGTATCAAGATATAAAATTAACACACAAAAATCAATTTCCTTTTTATACACAGGTAATCCTATGGGTGAGAAAAAACTTGGAAGATCATTACCATTCATAATACCTACAAAAATCAAATAAATTAAAATAAATTTAACCAATGAGGTGAAATGTTTCTATAATGGAAATTACAAAATATTAAAAAGGAAATAGAAAAAAACACCAAAAATGGAGAAATCTTCCATTTTCATGGATTGGAAGAATTAATATCAAAGTGTCTATATTACCCAAAGTAATTTACTGATTCAATGTAATTCCAAACAAAATATAAGGACATTCTTTTCAGATCTAGAAAAAAAGATGCTACAATTTATATGGAAACAAAAAAGACCCCAAATAGCTAGAGCATTCCTAAATAAAAAGACAAAGCCAAAGGCACAATAATACAAGATTTCATGACAAAAAACTGGGCAGTTATAATCAAAATAGCTTGGCATTGGCTAAAATAGACATGTAGTCTGATGGAAAATAATAGAAATTCCAGAAATCATTGCACACATCTACAACCAACTGAGATTTGACGAAGGAACTAAAATCCATCCCTGGAGAAAGGACAATAATCTCTTCAACAAATGGTTCTTAGAAGATTGGATCCACTCATGCAAAAATATGAAACAAGACACCTCCCTTATACCTTATACAAAATGGATCGAAATTCTAAATCTATGACCAGATTCCATTAACTTGCTAGAGGAAAACATTGAGGGAGTCTCTGTAAGACACTGGCATAGTAAAAAACTTCTTGGAAAAGTCCCCAGAAGCAGAAGCAATCCAAGCAAAAATAAACAAATGGGATAACATCAAACTAAGAATATTCTGCATTGCAAAGGAAACTCTTGCAAAGTGAAGAGGCAACAGACAGAAAAAGACAAAATATTTGCAAACTATACAACTGATGTAATATTTATAATCAACCTATAAAGAGTTCACAAAGCATAACAACAAAACAAACAATCCAGTTAAGAGATAGGCAAAGGTCTTGAACAATAATATTTCCAAATAGGAAATTCAAACAGACACATGAAAAAAAAAAAATGCTCAGGATCACTATCCACCAGGGAAATGCAATTCAAAGCCACAATGATGTTCCACCTCACCCCAGTTAGAATGGCTCTCATACAGAAATCAACAATAAATGACAAGGATGTTGGGGAAAATGTACCCAAATCCATTGGAGAGAATATAAACTGGTACAGCAATTGTGGCTGTGGAGATTTCTCAGAAAGATGAAAGCTGGGAATTTACTCAGAGGAAATGAAACCAGTTATGAGAGTTGTCTATACCAACAATTTTATTGCAGCTCGATTCACAATAGCTAAGATATGGAAGCATCCCAGATACCCATCAACTGATGACTGAATAAAGAAAATATGATGTGATATATAGTATGGAGAACTACTCAGCCATAAAAAAGAAATCCAGTCTTTTGCAATAAAATGAATGCAACTGGAAAACATATTAAAGAAAGAAACCAGTTACGAACGACGAATACCATATGTTTTCCCTAATCTGTGGGAACTAATAAGTACCAACAAAGGTAATATATGAATGAGTGAAATTGACATTTTGAGATTCAATAATTGTTTACAGCCCTTTTTACTGTGGTTGAAGAACAGAGTTTTTTTCTTATAATTATTTGTTGAATTCTTTGCTTTGTTTAGGGTTAATCTTACGATTGTAAGAGAAACTGAAACTAGATTAATTTAAATATTAAAAGAATAAGAAAGAAAGGTGGAGGAAGGGTTGCAGCATGGACTGGAGGGAGGGTACTGTGGGAAGTTTCACTATACTTTTAAATCTGTCATATGAAATTGATAAAATTTGTTTATCTTAAAATTTATTAAAGTACATCTTCCTAATTTCTCTGTTAAAGAGCTGAATAAAAGGTACTATAACTTGAAAATGAGAGAAATTAAAGAATTAGCATTGTAAAGTATATTATAGAATATTTGCTTTTAAATATTTGTTTTATAATAGTATAGTAGTTTCATGGTTAGTACCTAGAGGTTGAATTTTATCATAAAACTGAGTATAAGAAAATTCTTGGGGCCAGCGCCATGGCACAGTAGGTTAATCCTCTGCCTGTCTTCAATTTCTCAATCTCATTCTTTTATTTGCCTACAGGCTTCACGTTATTGTTCTTTTTTTAAATTAATTAATTAATTAATTTGACAGAGTTATAGACAGTGAGAGAGAGAGACAGAGAGAAAGGTCTTCCTTCCATTGGTTCACTCCCCAAATGTCCGCAACGGCTATAGCTGCTCCAATCTGAGGCCAGGAACCAGGTGCTTCTTTCTGGTTTCCCATGAGGGTGCAGGGACCCAAGCACTTAGGCCATCCTCCACTGCCTTCCCAGGCCACAGCAGAGAGCTGGACTGGAAGAGGAGCAGCTGGGACTAGAACCAGCACCCATATGGGATACCGGCATCACAAGTGGAAGATTAACCAAGTGAGCCATGGCGCTGGCCCCACATTATTGTTCTTTAAGAACTAAATTTTTGGGGTCAGTGCTGCGGTGCAGAAGATTAAAATCCTGACCTGGAGTACCAGCATTTCTTAGGGCTCTGGTCCTAGTCCCGGCTGTTCCTCTTCCAATCTGGCTCTCTGCTGTGACTTGGGAAAGCAGTAGAAGATGGCCCAAGTTTTGGGCCCCTGCACCCATGTGGGAGACTGGGAAGGAGCACCTGGCTCCTGGCTTCAGATAAGCACAGCTCCGGCTATTTCAGCCATTTGGGGAGTGAACCAACAGAAGGAAGACTTTCTCTCTGTCTCTCCCTCTGTCTGTAACTCTACCTCTCAAATAAATAAATAAAAACCTTAAAAAAAGAGAAAATTCTCTAACTTATATTGGAGAAAAATAAATATATCTAGGTATCTAAAGAAATATAACTAAAGGTACCTAGGTTACATCTGCAAAGTTAAAATGCTCTAAGTCTATAAAAACTATTCTCTAATGTTTATGGAAGCCACCTTTCATTTTCAACACACTTAAATTTTCTAGGTGGTATGAAAATCCCTTCTTTGATGCATATCTAACAGTATGCTGACACATGTGTGTACTTTTGAGTCAGATGTTTTAAAACAAAAATGAACAGTTACAAAAAAAAAAAATCATTCCCTGCTGTGTAAGGCTGAGCAGTCAAGTGCACTGGCACAGTGAGATGTATCTGACATAAGAAATGCCAACAGGGCTGGAAAGGAAAACAATCAGAAGAGTATGAATCAAGGTGATAACATTGAGAAGGAGAAAGAGTCTCCAAAGTACTAAATGACAAATTTCTCCAGAAATCTTCTCAGAGAGGACATCTTTTGGTGAGTATAGACTTTCAATAAAACTGTAACTACAAGCATTTCCCTGTAGCTACTTATACCATTCTTTTTTTAATAATATAAATAATAGAAAACATTTCATCTATGGTATTCTAGTACACTTTTCCATCATTTTATTTAATTAATATAACAGCTGTTTTGTGTGTATGTGTGTGTCTGTGTGTGTATCCACCACAATTATTATACCTGTTTATAAATGAAGAAAGTGAAAAAAAAAAGCTAAAAAAGAAAAGAGAGGAAAGGGTTGTGGTATTGTGGGTTAAGCTGCCACCTTCAACGCCAGCATCACATATGGGCACCATTTCACATTCTAGCTGCTTCAATTCTGATCTAGTACCCCACTAATGGTCTGGATAAAGCAATGGACGTGCCCCAGTGTCTGAGTCCCTGCTACCATGTGGGAGATCCAGTTGAAGCTCCTGGTTCCTAACTTTGGTCTGGTCCAGTGCTTGTCATTGTGACTATCTGGAGTGTGAACCAACAGATGGAAGATATTTCTCTCTGTCTATAATTTTTCAACACAAATAAATAAATCTTTAAAATGATATAAATGAGGAAATTGAAACATGTAGTTTAATTAATGGATTTGGAAGCAGTGACAGCAAAACAGTTTTTCTGTGTTTTCATTATCTTTTATTATTCTTGTTGTCTTCCAAATATTTCAGATATTTTATATAATTTCTTAAATCCTTGTTCTCTTTCATATATTAGGATTTCAAAAATCCATGAAAATGCATGTTATGAAAAATTATGCAGGGATTTCAAAAATTTTCCTTTCTTAAAATTTATATTAATATAAAGAAAACAGATTGCGTGTATTTCAGAGTTTTAAACCTAAGTAAACTTTTATTTTAATTCCACTTTCATGAACATTTTGAAGTCTTCTTTAAATATGGAAATAGAAGACTTAAGAGCAAAGCACATGAAAAATTCCTGGAGGAATATCTGAAAAGATGTTGAGGAGGAGCAATGAATAACAATTGAAAAAAACCTAGAACAGTTATTCTAAATAAAAGGAGCTAAAAGATAAGGAATATTGAAAGTTTCCATGACAGTTTAGAAAATATTTAAAGTGGACAAGTGGACTAAATTTTAGCTACATGAGTTCTTTTTTTTTTTCTTTTTATTGACAGGCAGAGTGGACATTGAGAGAGAGAGACACAGAGAAAGGTCTTCCTTTTCCATTGGTTCACCCCCCAATTGCCACTGCAGCTGGCACACCATGCTGATCCAAAGCCAGGAGCCAGGTGCTTCCTCCTGGTCTCTCATGCACTTGGTCCATCCTCAACTGCACTCCCAGGCCATGGCAGAGAGCTGGGCTGGAAGAGGGGCAACCGGGACAGAATCTTGCACCCCGACTGGGACTAGAACCCGGTGTGCCAGCGTCACAGGCAGAGGATTAGCCTATTAAGCCGCGGTGCCGGCCCCGGATGTTTTGAGCTTCTGTGATTATAGCCCTTGTCTCTACTGTTAAAGAACAGTGGTTTTTTTTCTTCGAACTATTTGAGCTCCTTAGTGTAGGATTAGATTTATGAGTATTAAGAAAACTGAAAACAGATCTTTGTAAAAATTAAGAGTAGGAATTAGAGAGGGAAGAGGAAGAAGGGTGGGAGCAGAGGAAGGAGGGAGGATAGAATGGGAAGTATCACTATGTTCCAAAATCTGTATATATGAAATACATGAAAATTGTATATATTAAGCAAAATTTTGAAAAAGCCATTGTTTCTCAGTATATTCCCACTATCAATGATTCCACACTTTTTATAGCATTTATTTGTTGATATGAAAAGCAGAGGTACAGAGAGAGGGAGTGAGAGAGAAAGCATCCAACTACTGGTTTGCTCCACAAATGGCTGCAAAGGCCAGGGTTGGAGCAAGCCAAAGCCAAGAAACAGGAACTTCAGTCATACCTTATACATGGGCAACAGGGTCCCAAAGACTTTGGTCATCTTTGATTTTCCCAGGCCATTTGCAGGGAGCTGGGTCTGAAGTGGAACAACATGATCCCAAACCTGAGCCCATATGTGGTGTCAGCATCACAGGTGGTTGCTTTACCCAGTATGCCACAACGCCAGTCCTTGGTTCCACATGTCTAAGAAAAAAAGGAGAATAATGTATGACCAGTAAGGCATTTCGTGGAGGGATAATGGTGTGTAGTAAGCACTGAAGAGTAGAAACACAATAAAATTGTGCGAAGAGTGGCATATGTACAGGACAACTAGGCTGGAAAATGGTATAGGGTTAGAACATTTACAGAGATGAAAATTATCAGGGCAATATTTTGGGGGAACTCACTTGATAAACTGCTATTGAAAAGGATGGCATAGAATAAGAGTTGAATCTTAAGTATTCAAAGAATACTTGAGGAATGGGTATTCAGCCTAATGGCTAAGACTTTAATTAAGACACCTGCGTCCCACATCAGAGTACCTTGGTTCAATTCCTGGCTCCGGCTCCTGACTAGCTTCCTGCTCATGTAGTCCCTGGGATGCAGCTGTGATGGCTCAAATAACCGAGTTCCTGCCATTTCTATTGGCCACCTGGATTGTGTTCTTTGTTGCTGGCTTCAACTTACCCTTTGGTTGTGGGTATTTAGGGAGTGTAAAAGCACAAAGGAGATCCTTCTCTTTCTCATTCCTTCTGTCTCTTAAAAAATAAGCAAATATTGTTTTAAAAAGGATACTTTAGGAAAATGGGAACTAAAAAGAGTTACAAAAATAAAATGAGGAAAGAAAAGAAGGTATTCTCAAATTCATCTTTGGCTGATGTCAAGTAACCATTAAGATTTCATTGTAGGTATAATTTTGTTCAGAAAGGCTCTCCATCATTTCCATTTATATACAAATTTCTTGGCTGTATTAAATCAAATTTAATAAAAATAAAACACTAAACCTTTCGGTGGTTGAGTAATATATTGTACTAAATGTTGATAAGAAATTAAAGAAGGAATATGAGTGTCAATTTTATTTCCAAGCTTCTCTATATTATATTCTATCCAAAAATATTCTTCCCTAATATCACATAACTAGTTGTATTGGATTACTCCATACTACTAAAGATACATTTATTCAATGGGCAGCACACGTCAGGGATGGAAACCCAAAGTTACATAAGAAATTTACTGTGCTTTGAAAGATTTCAAATTCTCATGAGTGCAGCCTTATAAATGAGTAAATTATAATAGAGTACCGCCCTTGGTGTCCATGGGAGATTTGTTCCAGCATCCTATTTAGGCACAAAAATCCAAAAATTATCATATCCCATGTATAAAATGGTTTAGTATTTGCATGTAATGTACACACATCTCCCCTGTATTTTAAATCACCATTAGATTACTTATAATTTGTAGTGTAATAAAAATGCTATGTAAATACTGGTTATACTGTTCTGTTTTGGAAATATGGCAAGGAAAATAATCTGTTTATGTGCAGTTCAGACACAAACTTTTTATTCCCCAAACGTTTGAAAACTGGGATGTGGAACTCATGGATATAGTTAATTTATTGTACAAAATGTATAGTCAAATAATAAATGTTTGTATAAGCATGTGTAGTAAAGAATATGAGGTATATTTCACTTCCTTGAAGCATCAAGAAGTTAGGGACAAGATATTGGTGGTAGATTTGCAAAAAATGAATAGGGGCCAGGAAAGTAAAATTCCATGCATATTTAAGGTGGTAAGAATTTGAAGGAAATAGTGTCATGGACTTGAAGAGAGCAAAAGATATGGAAGTGTGCTGTTAAAAAGGTGGCTATGGGACACTAACATGAAAAGAGAGATCACAGGGCCAAATGGTGAATGTTCTTCCACAGATAGTAGTTTGTTTTATATATATATATATATATATATATATATATATATATACACACACATATATAACAAATATATTACTATATACAAATATATTACAAGTATATATATTACAAATATATTACTTATGTGTATATATATATATGTATATAAGTAGAAAAAATTAACTGTAGAGTGGAAACATTTTAATTCTAAGTGATAAACCCAGACCAGCAAAGGGTAAGCACAATGTACAATCAAGTTTCAAGTATCATAGACTCTCCTTAATTCTAAGAAAACAACATTTTTTAGTGTTGGCCATTGGTTGGAGTTATGCTGGAATTTTGGTTAGGTAAGCGCCACACTGGTTCTAGATGGACAGAGATGTATTAGAGATGTATATGCAAAAAATCTATCCCAAAACTGTGGTATTC
Organism: Oryctolagus cuniculus; assembly: GCF_964237555.1. Classification (NCBI taxonomy): domain Eukaryota; kingdom Metazoa; phylum Chordata; class Mammalia; order Lagomorpha; family Leporidae; genus Oryctolagus; species Oryctolagus cuniculus. Next base: position 26,409,401 of record NC_091432.1, on the reverse strand, counting down.
TGCAGACTCTGTTCACTCAAAAGGATGATGCTGTCATCCTCCAGATTAACTTCAGTAGACTATCGGGGCCTTTATTGCACTTTTTATTCCTTTTTTTTTTTTTTTTTTTTTGGACTGGCAGAGTTAGACATTGAGAGAAAGAGAGACAGAGAGAAAGGTCTTCCTTTCCATTGGTTCACCCCCCTAAAATGGCCACCATGGTCAGCACGCTGCACCGATCTGAAACCAAGAGCCAGGTGCTTCCTCCTGGTCTCCCATGCAAGTGCTGAGCCCAAGCACTTGGGCCATCCTCCACTGCCCTCCTGGGCCACAGCAACCAGGACAGAATCCAGCTGGAAGAAGAGCAACCAGGACAGAATCCAGCGCCACAACCGGGACTAGAATCAGGGGTGCCGGCGCCGCAGGGGGAGGGTTAGCCAAGTCAGCCACAGCACAGGCCCACACTTTTTATTCTTGTAATCTGAAACCTATACATTTAACCACTATCTACTTAGTGCTTATATTGTATTGTGAATTATTAGAAATTTAAAAGTGATTTAAAGTAGGCAGATGAATGTACATAGGTCATATGCAAATCCTAGGACAATTGTATTACAGATTACTGCATCATAAGCCTGCATGCTATGTGAAAATGTTAAGTCTTCCAAAGTAGAGTACATGTTTTATGCTACTTTGAATTCCTGTTGATAGACATATATCAATCTATGCTGTACATGTTGGAGCAAAACACTCTATGAAGAAATGAATAGTGGCTTAGACACACATGATGCAAAGGCTTGAAGTCGGGTCACAGTGGGGCACTGAGTTATGAATGGGTCAAGGGAGAAGGATTAGAGAATATATAGAATTGACTGTAAGGAAAAGAACACAATGAAGATTTATTTGAATTGGGTGATGACAAGATGCAAGACTATGCATAATTAACTTGTTTTAAGATTCAGAAAGTTTATTTTATTTAATAGTGTTTTAATTTAGTGGAAATGAGTGCAGGTTCCAACTGGAGTCTGAGCTGCAAATATTCATGTGATTCCTAGTATATGCAAGACTGTCTCAGCTCCATAAATGTTGGTTGGGAAAGGTGGATTTTAGTTGACAAAAATGAGAGAATTTGGTTGGATAAGGATTGATATCAAGGTTATTCTTCTGAGATATTAAGTGGCAGAAACTTGAGGTAAGTTTTGGAATACATGCCTCATTCAAATTTAGAAGAACGAAACAGTTATGAGCACAGACAATCCTGATGAATCTTCATAGAGTGCAAATGTTAAGAGGAACTTCTGACTGGATGCCTATAAGAATATTTTTTAAAGAAACTTAAAAAGGAGGGACATGTAGGGGAAGAACTGAAAATTAAGGAGGTGGCAAACACCTAACTTCACTGAGAAAAATCATTTAGATGACTTTGAAAAAAATGTTTGAAAATGGAGGAAATTGATGGATTTCTTATGAGTAGTTGACAGCACATAATAATATTTGGGGTCTGAATGAGCTCATTCATATCCATTTTTTCTTTTTATTTATTTTTTTGACAGGCAGAGTGGACAGTGAGAGAGAGAGACAGAGAGAAAGGTCTTCCTTTGCCGTTGGTTCACCCTCCAATGGCCGCTGCGGCTGGCGCGCTGTGGCCCGCGCACCGCGCTGATCTGAAGCCAGGAACCAGGAGCTTCTCCTGGTCTCCCGTGCAGACGCAGGGCCCAAGCACTTGGGCCATCCTCCACTGCACTCCCGGGCCACAGCAGAGAGCTGGACTGGAAGAGGAGCAACCAGGACAGAATCCGGCGCCCTGACCGGGGCTATAACCTGGGGTGCTGACGGAGCTTTAGCCTATTGAGTTCTTACTACAATGCTTGGTACATAGCAAACACTATGAAAATGCAAGCTTTACATAATGTAATATCATCATTACTATTATTTTTTAACTATGATTTTCATACTTTTAGTCACCTAGGATATTGGTTTTGAGAAACACTTTTTGATATTGAAGAAAAGCCATACCACACCAAACTACACACTTCGTTTTTACCAGAGTTTTTATTTTTCATTTTTAAAATAATTTATTTTTTTAATATTAAGAGAATAAATTTCATTTAGTTCATAGACACAATTTAAGTATATAATGACACTTCCTCCCATCTTTTCCTCTCTTCCTTTTTTTCTTTCCCTTTTTTAAAAAATTTTTGTGAATACATATTTTAAAGTGACTTTGTAGTCACAGGATAGATACTCCACTAAATAAAAAGTTCAACAATCAAAAAGTAGAAAAAAACACTGTTCAGCAGGATTGGGCTACAAACAAGAATCAAATCCCAAGATGTCAATTTCACACATGTACATTAAATTTTTATACTTTGTGTATTAGCTACTACAAATCAGAAAAAAAAAATGAGACTGTTGTCTTTTTGAGGTTGGACTTATTTGACTAAGCACTATGGTTTCCAGATGCACCTATTTTGCTGCAGAAAGAGTTCATAAAATTTATGGCTGACTGGCATTGCATTCTGTATATCTATAATCTTTATGCAGTCGTCAGGGAATGGGCATCTAGCTTGATTCCATGTCTTAGCTGTTGTAAATTGAGTTAGTATAAATACTGGTGGTACTGGTAGCTCATTCATATCCTGATTTCATTTCCTTTGAGTATATTTCCAGGAGTGGGATGCCTAGTCACATGGTAGATCTATTTTTAGATTTCTGTCGAATCTACATACTGTTTTCCATAATGATTGTACCAATTTATATTCTCACCAACAAGATTAAGGGTGCCTTTTTCTTCACATCCTTGCCAGAATTTCTTATTTGCTTTCCTATTTTTGAGTGATAACCATTCTTCCTGGAGTGAGCTGAAACCACATTGTGGTTTTTATTTGCATTTCCCTGATTGTTAATGATCCTGAATATCTTTTCATGTGCATTCTGGCCATCTGTGTTTCATCCTTTGAAAAATGTCTGTTCATTTATTTTGTCTATTTCTTAACTGGATTGCTTATTTTGTTGTTGTTGAGTTTCTTGAGCTCCTTATATATTCCGGACATATATTCTTTATTGAATGCATAATTTGTAAATATTTTCTCCCATTCTGTCAGTTGCCTTGTCAAGGTGTTAAGTGTTTCATTTGTTGTGCAGAAGTTCTTTAATTAATATAATCTAAATTGTCTATTTTTGCTTTTACCGCTTGTGCTTCTAGGGTCTTATCCAAGAAGGCTTTGCCTATGCTAAAAGTCTTGCAGTGTTGCCCCTATGTTTTCCTCTAGTAATTTAGTGGTTTCAGGTATCAGGCTTAGATACTTGATCCATTGAAAGTTGATTATTGCTGGCGCCGCAGCTCACTAGGCTAATCCTCCGCCTTGTGGCACCAGCACACTGGGTTCTAGTCCCAGTCGGGGCGCCGGATTCTGTCCCGGTTGCCCCTCTTCCAGTCCAGCTCTCTGCTGTGGCCCGGGAGTGCAGTGGAGGATGGCCCAAGTGCTTGGGTCCTTTGCCCGCATGGGAGACCAGGAGAAGCCCCTGGTTCCTGGCTTCAGATCAGCGCGGTGCGCGGGCTACAGCGCGCCAGCTGCAGCGGCCATTGGAGGGTGAACCAACGGCAAAGGAAGACCTTTCTCTCTGTCTCTCTCTCTCACTGTCCACTCTGCCTGTAAAAAAAAAAAAAAGTTGATTATTGTACAGAGTTTAAGGTAAGGGTCTTTTTTCACAGTTCCACATGCAGAATCACAATTTTCCCAACCCTATTTTTGGAAGATACTAGAATTTCTTCATGTAATTATTTTAACCCCTGTGTGATATTACTTGGTTGTAAATGCATGGATTAGTTTCTGGGGTTTCTACTCTGTTCCATTGGTCTACAAGTCTATTTTTGGGCCAGTACCAAACTGCTTTAATATAACAGTCCAGTAGTATGCCTTGAAATCTGGAATTTTAATCTATCTTTGTTTTCATACTTTAAGATTGCCTTTGATATTTAGGGTTTCTTGTATTGAATTTTAGGATCACTTTTTTCCTAGATCAGAGAAGAATGTCCTTGGTATTTATATTTTGATTGGGATTGCACTGACACTGTAATTTGTTTTGGATCATATCTAAAATTTGATGATATGAATTCTTCCAATCCATGGGCATGGAGAATTTTTTCACTTTTTAATTTATTTTGCTATTTCTTTTCTTTAATTTTTTGTAAATTTACTGTAATGCTCTTTCAAATCCTTGGTTAAATTTCTTCCAAGATATCTAAATTATTTTGCAGCTATTAAGAATGGTACTGATTTTACAAGTTCTTTCTCAGCCATTGCATTGTTAGAGTATATGAATGCTATTGACTTTTGTGTGTTGATTTTACATCCTGAAATGTTTCTGAATTGTCTTATACATTCTAGTAGTCTCTTGTTGGAGTCTTTTGGTTTCCCTGTGTAAAAGATCATGTCATCTGCAGACACTATTTGAATTATTCCTTTCCAACTTGTATCCACTGGACTTATTTTTCTTCCCTAATGGCTCTGATTAAATCTTCTAAAACTATGTAAAATAGTAGTGGTGAGAGTTGGCTTCCTTGTCTGGTTCTGGCTGTTAGTGAAGATGCTCCCAGCTTTTCGCTATTCATTATGATACTGGGTGTGGGATTGCTATATATTTGCTTGACTGTGTTGAGGTATGTTCCTTCTATACCCAAATTTGTTACCATTTTTTATCCTGAAACATGTTGCAGTTTGCCAAATGCTATCTCTCCATCTATTGAGTCAATCATATGGTTTTATTCTTTACTTTGTTAATGCGATTCATCACATTTAAGAATTTCTGTACATTGCTGCTTTCCTGGAACAAATTCCATTGGTTTTGGATGATGATCTTTTTGATGTGTTGTTGGATTTATTAGTTAGTGTTTTGTTACTGATTTTTGCATCTCTATTCATCAAGAATATTGCTGCATAGTTTTCTTTTATATTATAAACACTTTTATTTTGTAAATATAATTTTCCAAAGGACAGTTTATGGATTACAATGGCTTTCCCCCCTCCATAAAATCCCTCCCACCTGCACCCCTCCCATCTCCCACTCCCTCTCCCATTCCATTCACATCAAGATTCATTTTCAATTATCTTTACATACAGAAGATTGATTTAGTATGTATTAAGTAAAGATTTCGTCAGTTAGCACACACACAGAACATAAAGTATAAAATACTGTTTCAGTACTAGTTATAGAATTAATTCACATTGGACAACACATTAAGGACAGAGATCCCACATGAGGAATAAGTACACAGTGACTCCTGTTGTTGACTTAACAAATTGACACTCTTGTTTATGGCGTCAGAAATCTCCCTAGGCTCTAGTCATGAGTTGCCAAGGCTATGGAAGTCTCATGAGTTCACTGACTTCGATCTTATTTAGACAAGGTCATAGTCAACGTGGAAGTTCTATCCTCCCTTCAGAGAAAGGTACCTCCTTCTTTGATGGCCCGTTCTTTCCACTGTGATCTCACTCGCAGAGATCTTTCATTTAGGGTTGTGAATTTTTTTTTTTTTTGCCAGAGTGTCTTGCCTTTCCATGCCTAAAATACTCTCATGGGCTCTTCAGCCACATCTGAATGCCTTAAGGGCTGATTCTGAGGCCAGAGTGCTGTTTAGGACATCTGCCATTCTATGAGTCTGCTGTGTATCCCACTTCCCATGTTGGATCGTTCTCTCCCTTTTTGATTCTATCAGTTAGTATTCCCAGACACTAGTCTTGTTTGTGTGATCCCTTTGACTCTTAGACCTATCAGTGTGATCAATTATGAACTGAAATTGATCACTTGGACTAGTGAGATGGTACTGGTACATGCAATCTTGAAGGGATTGTATTGGAATCCCCTGGCACATTTCTAACTCCACCATTTGGGGCAAGTCCGATTGAGCATGTCCTAAATTGTACATCCTCTCCCTCTCTTATCCCCACTCTTATATTTAACAGGGATCACTTTTCAGTTAAATTTAAACACCTGAGAATAAATGTGTGTTAATTACAGAGTTCAACCAATAGTATTAACTAGAACAAAAAAATACTAAAAGGGATAAAGTATTAAATTGTACATCAACAGTCAGGACAAGGGCTGATCAAGTCACTGTTTCTCATAGTGTCCCTTGTACTTCAACAGGTTTCCTTTTTAGTGTTTGGTTAGTTGTCACCGATCAGGGAGAACATATGACATTTGTCCCTTTGGGACTGGCTTAATTCACTCAGCATGATGTTTTCTTTTTTGTTATTTTTTCTGATTTTGAAATTAAGTTCATGTGGCTACATAAAGGTATTTGGAGGATTTCCTGCCTTTCAATTGTTTTGAATATTTTAAGAAAAATTGACATTAGTTCTTCTTTAAATGTTTGAGAGAATTCTGCAACGAAGTCATCCAATTCTGGGTTTTTCCATGTTGGGAGAGTCTGTATTACTGATTCAATTTTGCCCCTAATTATTGGTCTATTCCGGATTTCTATGTCTACATGCCTCAATTTTGGTAAATTGCATCCAGAAATACATCCATTTCTTCTAGATTTTACAATGTGTTATCCTATAGCTGCTTGAAATAATTCATTATGATTCTTTTATTTATGTGTTATCCATTGTAATATCTTCTTTTTATCTCTGATTTTATTAATTTGAATCTTCTCCCCTGTTTTTGGTTAGTTTGGCTAATGGTTTATCAATTTTTGTTTACTTTTTTAATAATTCATATCTTCACTAATCTTTTGTATGTCTTTTTTAACGTTTTCTTTTTAAATTTTTTCTCTGATTTTTATTATTTTTTCCTACTTCTTATTTTGGGTTTGGTTTATAAATATTTTACTAGGTCCTTGAAATTTGTTTTCAAATGATTTATTTTAATACTTCTTTAATTTCTTGGTTTTTCCAAGATTCATTTATTTACTTGACAGGCAGAGTTACAGACAGAGAGAGTAAGAGACTCCTACAATGACCACAACAGCTAGCGCTGAGCCAATCTGAAGCTAGAAACCCTAAGCTTCTTCCAGGTTTCCCACATGGGTGCAGAGGCCCAACACTTGGCCCATCTTCTACTGCTTTCTCAAGCTATCAGCTCAGCACTGGATCTAAAGTGTAGTAACCAGAGTCAAACTCATTCCCATATGCAGTGCTGGCACCTCAGGCAGGTAATTAAACTACTATGCCACAGCACCAGCCCCACAAGTTTTTGATGTAGGTACAAATTGCTACCAATTTTCCACTTATGACTGCTTTTGCTATATTCAATAAATTTTGATATGTTATGTTTTCATTTTCATTAATTTCAGGGATTTTTTTTTACTTCTCTGTTGATTTCTTCTATGACTTTTCATTCAGGAGAATGTTGTTCAGTCACCATGTTTTTGTACATTTTCCAAAGTATCTTACAGTTTTAACATCCAGCTTCATTCCATTGTGGTCAGAAAAAAATACATGGCATGGTTTCAATTTTTTTTTAATTTATTTAGACTTTTTTTTTAAATTTATTTAGACTTATTTAGGTATATGGTCTATCCTAGAGAATATTCCATGCACTAATGAAAAGAATGTGTATTCTGCAGCTGTAGAATAAAATATTCTATAGATATCAATTAGTTCTATTTGGTTGATAGTGTAGATTAACATTGGTTTTGGTTGTTGATTTGTGTGTGTGTTTGATCTACCCAATGATGAAAGGGGGTGTTGAAGTTTCCCAACATGTTTCACTTTAATTCCTTAATATTTGTTTTAAATAACAAGCTGTCCAAGCATTTGGTACATATACATTTTCTATAGTCACATTTTCCTGTTGAATCGATCACTTAATCAAAATTAATTTATGTATCTATTTTAATGGTTTATGTCTGAAAGTCTGTTTAGTCTGAACTGAGAATAGCTACTCCTGCTCATTTTTAAATTGCATTTGCAGAGAATATTTTCCATATTTTCATTTTTATTCTATGTGCATCCCTGTTAGTGAAGTATGTTTCTTATAGGCAGCATATAGATGGATTTTTAAAACCATTCAGCCAGTCTATACCTTTTCATTGGAGAACTTAGTCCATTTACATTCTATGTTATAACTGATGAATGATGATTCAATCCTACATTTTTTCTTTTTCTTTCTTTCTTTTTTTTTTTTTTTTTGACAGGCAGAGTGGACAGTGAGAGAGATAGACAGAGAGAAAGGTCTTCCTTTTCCATTGTTTCACCCCCCAATGGCCGCTGCAGCCATTGCACCATGCTGATCCAAAGCCAGGAGCCAGGTGCTTCTCCTGGTCTCCCATGCAGGTGCAGGGCAAAAGAACATGGGCCATCTTCCTCTGCACTCCTGGGCCACAGCAGAGAGCGGGACTGGAAGAGGAGCAACCAGGGCAGAATCCGGCACCCCAACCGGGACTAGAACCCAGGGTGTTTGTGCTGCAGGCGGATGATTAGCCTATTGAACTGTGGTGTTGGCCACATTTTTTCATAAATATTACTATTGCTTTAGATACCTTTTGTTTTTTTGCCAAGATGTTTTTTGCCTTCACTGACTGAGGTCCATGAACTGTACATAGCAACCGTGCATTCCATGGAGAATGGGGCCCTCTGTATAGTCCCTTTCCAGCATTTAGAGTTCTGAGTCTCCACAGTCATACTGGGCAAGTTCCCAGAAACCCATTATACCTGACACTCTTGTTTGTTTTGTGGCCTATACAGAACTCACACAGTCACAGGAATCCCAGAGTCATGGGGTGCCAAATTCACACAGTTACTCTGCATGGGATTTGTTTTCTGCCTTCCTGAAGCAAGCTGCCTGACAAGTTTGTTGGAGCTCTGCCTCAGCAAGCAGAGTCTGGTGCTTTGGTGGGTGGAGGAGAGGATTGCAATGTGGCCTCCCTTCATGGAATTGGGTGAATTCCCCCTACATCTCCCTTGCCAGTTTTCCCTCCTAGATTAAGTCAGTAGGGCTTCAGAGTTCCTTGGACAAAAAGAGTCCTTGAGACAGACAAATAACCTGTGGTACATGGGTCATCTCAGCCTCCTCTCACCTTGCTCTGAGGACTTGTGCCATTTCCCCACTGTCCACTGGCTACAGGAGTCAATGGTACCATGCAGTTGACTGCTAAATGTTTGAACACTGTCTTTTCTGCTTCGTGGAGTCTCTGTTATGTTCTGTAGACTTTCCTCTGAAAACCTCTAACTGTCCTCTGGAAACATGGCCTTTTCTTTGCTTTTCTGGTATCTTCCCGTGACTAATCCGTGTTTTCTCCCTATTCAGCCATCTGGAATCCTCTCTAAAGACACATATTGCACATATTATAAAGTATAACAGTTTCTGATTGTCTGAAATTGATAAGCAAAATAATCAAGGTTAATGATGTAAAATGCTCTTACTGTTATGAAATCTGAGCCTTGCTTTAAGAAATATGTATGTAAATAGATTAATAACTTCTTATTTTCTCAATTTCTGCTCCAAGTGCCTATTGTGTGGAGTAACTAGATAAACTTTTTACAAAGTGCTATTCATAAATATTTTAATTTATTCACAACAAAACAATTATTGTTGTCATGGGCTTTTTGTAGGTATAAGAGATAATATCGTGAAAAAGATAGACAATAAATAACATTTTGGAGATCTGTTTCTGGTGTGGCACATATAGAAAATAAATAAATGAGAGTAAGGGAATAAACAATGTCATTACAAACTGGGGTACTGCCAAGAAGAACGTAAAACAGATTTATTTGAAAAGAATAATTAGGAAGCCACAGAAGACATCTCAAAGGAGGTGGCATTTGAGGTGGAAGTTGAAGGATGAGTAAATGCCATTCAGGGAATAATATAGAAAGTACAGTGACTGTGAATGAGGAAAGAATTTGATATATTTTAGTATTAACAAAGAACTAACCAACCACAAAAAAGGAAACCTGTTGAAGTGAAAGGGACTATGAGAAACAGTGACTTGATCAGCCCTTGTCCTGACTGTTGATGTGCAATTTAATACTTTATCCCTTTTAGTATTTTTCTGTTCTAGTTAATACTATTGGTTGAACTCTGTAATTAACACACATTTATTCTCAGGTGTTTAAATTTAACTGAAACGTGATTCCAATACAATCCTCCAATACAATCCCATCAAGATTGCATGTACCAATGCCATCTCACTAGTCCAAGTGATCAATTTCAGTTCACAATTGATAACACTCAAAGGTCTAAGAGTTAAAGGGATCACACAAACAAGACTAGTGTCTGGGAATACTAACTGATAGAATCAAAAAGGGAGAGAACGATCCAACATGGGAAGTGGGATACACAGCAGACTCATAGAATGGCAGATGTCCTAAACAGCACTCTGGCCTCAGAATCAGCCCTTAAGGCATTCAGATGTGGCTGAAGAGCCCATGAGAGTATTTTAGGCATGGAAAGGCAAGACACTCTGGCAAAAAAACTAAACTAAACTAAACTAAACTAAACTAAACTAAATGAAAGATCTCTGTGAGTGAGATCCCAGTAGAAAGAACGGGCTATCAAAGTAGGAGGTACCTTTCTCTGAAGGGAGGAGAGAACTTCCACTTTGACTATGACCTTGTCTAAATAAGATCGAAGTCAGTGAACTCAAGAGGCTTCCATAGCCTTGGCAACTCATGACCAGAGCCTAGGGAGATGTCTGACGCAATAAACAAGAACATCAAATTGTTAAGTCAACAACAGGAGTCACTGTGTACTTATTCCTCATGTGGGATCTCTGTCCTTAATGTGTTGTCCAATGTGAATTAATTCTATAACTAGTACTGAAACAGTATTTTACACTTTGTGTTTCTGTGTGGGTGAAAACTGATGAAATCTTTACTTAATACATACTAAATCGATCTTCTATATATAAAGATAATTGAAAATGAATCTTGATGTGAATGGAATGGGAGAGGGAGTGGGAGATGGGAGGGGTGCAGGTAGGAGGGAAGTTATGGGGGCGGATATCCATTGCAATTCATAAACTGTCCTTTGGAAAATTATATTTACTAAATAAAATTTTTAAAAAATGAAATAATTATTGCTGGAATGAAGGGAATAACACAAGAGATGAGACAGAAGATGTAGATGAAAGACGGGCTATGTGGGATCCCTGTACACAGTTTAACATTTATTGTGAACTTAAGGGGAAGTGAGGTATTTTGTTTTTTTATAAAAGAAAAATCATATGTTTAAACAACACATTTCAAATTAACAAGTGAGTCAAAGAAGAAATAATAAATAAAAATTTAAAAGATGTTGATAAAAAGAAATGTGAAATTTGAGGAATATAGCAAAAATAATGCTTAGAAGGACATTTATAATGTTGAATGCACACAGTAGGGAAATATATAAATCAATAATTAACTACCTCTTTGGGAAACTAGAAAAAAGTGCAAATAAAATATCAAATAAGCAGAGGGAAAGAAATAATAACAAAATTTGGAGCAGAAATCAATGGAATTAAAAAGAGAAAATCAAATTGGAAAGTAAACCAAGCCAAAATTTGGTTCTTAGAGAACAATAACATGAAGACTGTAGCCTGGAAAACTAAAAAAATAAGATTGAGAAAGTGAAGACACAAGTATCAGAATAAAAGAGAAACATCACTAAAGATCCCATCAACACTAAGAGATAATGAAGAAAGACACCTAAAATTAGATAACTAGATGAACTGGACCAATCTCGAAAGGTATAATTTGCCAAAACTCACACAAGAAGAAATAAACAACCACAACAGGCCTGAATCCATTAAAGAAAATAATCAATGGTAACCTCCTAAAATAGAAAGCAGTGGGCCAAGATGAGTTACATTTATTGTATATAACAAATATTTTATTTAAAATAAATCATAAAAGATCAACAGAGTTTCTATCTTTGTTTACAGGCTATGGTTTCAATGTCAGTTTCCTCTGAAGATCCTGGTCCCAAGGTAATGCCACAGGGAAGTTACAGGACTTTTAGGAAGAAGATTCTATTAAAATGCTTTTTGATATTGAGGAAATGCCCTTAGAAGGTAGTTCTTATTTGACCTCTCAAGTTCTCCTGAGATTGCTTTAGTAAAAATTTGAATTTGAGCCCACATGTTCTTCTGAATCTTGTCTCACCATGTGATCGTTCCCTGTAACTGTTTCATCAGCAGTCATGGTCCCCTCACCCAAGCCAAGCTACACATTTCCGATTTTGATTCCCCAAACCTGTAAGCCATCCTTTCTGTTTATATGTTAGCTGCCTCAGATATTTTATTATAGCAATGGTAATCTGACAAATATACAGAGGAAATATTTTCAAACTCATTTTACACAATCAGAATTAGCCTAATACCAAACCCAGACAGACATTACAAAAAAAAAAAAAAATCAAACAGGCCTATATTTCTCATGAACATGGATGTAAAAACCTTCAACAAAATATTAACAAATAAAATCTAAAATGCATAAAAATCACAAACCATGATTAAGTTTATTTCAGTTGTGCAAGTATGATATAGTATATGAAATATAATTAATGTAACCCACTACAATAGCAGGGTAAAGGAGAAAAACCACATGATAGCACTAATGGATGCAGAAGAAACATTTGGAAAAATCCTGCTTCCATTCATGAACAAACACTAAATTTGTGAAAAATAGAGGGGGAACTTATTCAACTCAATAAAGAGCATTCACAGAAAACTAACAGCCAACACTAAACTTGAAATTTTCTAACTAATATCGAGGAGCCAAGGTAAGGATGAGCTTGTCAGCACTCTTTTTCAGCTTTACTCTTGAAGTCCTCTCTAATTCAGAAAGGGAAGACAAGAAAATAAAAGATATATGTCGCTCCCCGTCTTCATGGAGGAACGACACAGGACCCTGCGCTGTTCTTTTGTCTGCTCGGCCCTCCCCGGGTTTGCTGCTGGTTCTTCCCGGGTTGGCTGCCATCCCTTCCACCTCCGTGGAAGGGCGGTTCCCCCTGGCCACTTTCCCCACTTCCACAGGGGAGCGGCACACCGCCGGCCGGCTCTCTCGGGGGCTGCACAGGTGTTCCTTCAGATGTTCCCCTTAGATGTTCCTGGTGCATGTTCTCTCTCTCCTCCTTTATAGTCCTCCTCCGCCAATCCCAACTCGGCTGCCCACACGCTGAGTACGCTGCTCTCCTCCAATCAGGAGCAGCTCCTGCAGCTTGTCAAGTTGGTGAGAGGCAGCTGGGTAGAAGCTGTTTCCTCCTCTCCCAGCACCATATTGTGGGAGAGCAGATGCATAGAATAAGTCTTAATTCCAGTAACTTAGTCTAGTCCGAGTTGCTCCCCACAGATCCCCCTTTCTTTTTATTTTTGGCGTTGATACGCGCCTGTCTTCGGTGCCCCGTGGCTCACACTCTGCTCTGCTTGCTGGAGTTGCCCACAGGTGCTTACAAGTCCTATCAATCAGGCAAACCGAATCCGGGTCCTCTCTTCGCCATGTTGTGAGGAGGTTTTTAGGCGCTGATGCGTGCCTGAGTTCGGTGCCCTGCAGCGCATGCTCTGCTCTGCTAGAACTGCATGCAGGTGCTTACAAGCCCTATCAGGCAAACTGAATCCAAGCCCTCTCATTGCCGTCTTGTGGGGAGACTTATTAGTGTTGGTTCGTGCCTATCTTCGGTGACCTGCAGCTCATACTCTGGTCGAGCCGCCTGCTGGTGCTTACCGCCTTACTAATCAGGCAGACCGAATCCAAGCCTTCTCATTGCGGTATTGTGGGGAGACTTATTGATGTTAATTCGTGCCTGTCTTCGGTGACCTGCGGTGCATAAGCTGCTAGCCGCCCGCAGGTGCTCACCACCTCCCTAATCAGGCAGACCGAATCCAAGCTCTCTCATTGCCATGTTGAGGGGAGGCCTTATTTTTCTGTTTCTCTATCTCCGGGCATTCCTATTTCTCCTATTTTACTTCTATCTACCAGCATTCCTATTTCTCTCATTTTACTTCTAAACTTCTGTTTCTCTTATCCCTGCGGCTTCCCGGCGCCCGCCCCGAGGCTGCTTCTCAGCACCTCACCCCGCGGCAGCTTCACGGCTCTGCTACCCACATGCCGAGCGCGCGCTCTCCTCCAATCAGGAGCAGCTCCTGCAGCTTGTCAAGTTGGTGAGAGGCAGCTGGGTAGAAGCTGTCGCCTCCTCTCCCAGCGCCATATTGTGGGAGAGCAGATGCATAGAATAAGTCTTAATTCCAGTAACTTAGTCTAGTCCGAGTTGCTCCCCACAATATACAAATTGAGAAAGAAGAAACAAAGTTATCTTTGTAGCTAACAAGATCATTGATGTAGAAAATATAAAACAATAGAAAAAGAACCTGTGGAGCCAGTAAGCAATTACAGAAATTCTTCAGGATGTAAGGTTAATATACAAAAATATTATTTTCTTCTTGCAGACTATCAATGCACAAGTGGAAGTGGAAATTAAAAACCCACTTCTGTTGTAATAGAACAGTAAAATTGAAATAGCTATAAATACAACAAATTGTATTTAATCTATGTAAGGAGATTGCAACTCCTAATGAATGATATGACATAAGAACTAAAACACAAAGACATTACATGTTCTTGCATAGGAAGCCTCTCAATATTATCAAGATATCAGTACATTTCTCTTTGATTAAGAGACTCAACAGAATTACAATCAAAGTGACTGTAAGCTGTTTATGGATGTCAAATAATTGGTGCTAAACTTTATATGGAGAGGTCAAACACAGCAATAAGCCTTTTTTAAAAATAGCCAATACATCATTGAACCACATGAAGAAAGTCAACTGATTAACACTCCCTGACTTCCAGAATTACTATAAAGCCACAGTTATCAAGACAGTGTACTATTGGTAGTAAAGTAGACAATCAGATAACTGGACAGAAAGGAGAGGCCATCAAGTCACATAAATACAGTTACCTAATCTTTGACAAAGGAGGGTGTTGATGCAATGATGTTAAGTGGCCTTTTAACAAATAGTATGGAGAAATTTGACCTCCACATGCAAAAAAGAATCTGCAGGGCTGGTACTTTGGTACAGAAGGTTAACCCATGGCCTTTAGCACTGGCATCCCATATGAGCACCAGTTCTACTCCTCACTACTTCACTTCCAATCCAGCTCCCCTGCAAATGCATCTGGAAAAGCAGAAGACAATGGTCTAAGTCCTTAGGTGCCTGAAACCAAATGGGAGACCCCGAAGAGTCTATTGGCTCCTGGGTTTGGCTTGGTCCAGAACCGGTTGATGTAGCCATTTGGGGCAGTGAACCAGCAGATGGAAGATCCCTCTCTCTATGTCTCTCCTTCTATTTCTCTGTAACTCTGCCTGTCAAATAAATAAATAACTCTAAAAAGAGAGAATCTGCACATCCACTTCAGCATGTTATTGTAAGGATTAAATGAACTAATGTACTTAATGTACATCTTGTACATAAGAAATATGACAAACGAATTTTCTCCTAAAGAAAACTACAAAAAGGTATTTTGATTGCTACTAAGAGGTTGCGTAAAAGAAAGGTCTGATTATTAAATCAACTACTGGTTTTGTCAACATGGACGCTACTATTGTATAAATGAGGCAGTTTTAATTGAGCAATACAGATGTAAGTCAAATGTGAGTGGGATAAAAATGAATCACAAATAGTCAATTAGAGAAATTCTGCAGATAATTCTGTTGAAAAGGTGTGTATGTGTGTGTGACACAGAGGGAGAAGGAGAGTTTGTGAGAGTGTGGTATGCATGTATTCACAACTTGCGAGAAAATTAGAGGGTTGCTAAAGCTGGGTCTACAGACAGGATTAAAGGAAGAGTTGTGTGAGATGGCAGACATTAAACACAAAGCGTGGGGAAAAGAAAGGGGAGCCGGCGCCATGGCTCACTTGGCTAATCCTCTGCCTGCAGTGCCGGCAGCCCATATGGGCGCCAGTTTTGAGTACTGGTTGTCCCTCTTCCAGTCCAACTCTCTGCTGTGGCCCGTGAGGGCTGTGGAGGACGGCCCAGTTGCTTGGGCCCCTGCACCCGCATGGGAGATTAGGCAGAAGCACCTCACTCCTGGCTTCAGATCAGCGCAGTGCTGGCCTTAGCGGCCATTTGAAGCGTGAACCAATGGAAGGAAGACCTTTCTCTTTGTCTCTCTCTCACTGTCTATAACTCTACCTGTCAAAAAAAAAAAAAAAAAAACGCAAAACATGGATTATGGAGTAAATTCTTGAAGGAAAAAACAAAATGTCCATTGCACATTGAGCTTTTGGTAATGCGGAGCATCTTTGCTAATTAATATCTTTATCAATATCCACTACTAAAACAGTCTTGATTAAATCATCACAGTTTCCACTGCAAGTCCAAGAAAGACTTACTGATTCCATATTATCTCAAGTTAGATGAGCATGAATAGGTACCCATAGATAATTGAATTTTTTTCTGAAGAAAAATAACTTCTCATGTGAATATAGGACCACAAATGATGTCTCAGATCTCTCTTTCAATGCTTTTCATACACATACATACCTTTTTATTGATGAATATGTAATGGAGTCAATAGTCTAGTATGCTCTTTTTTTTCTAGAAAACCGGGAGAAAAAAATTGATAGTGCAGATAAAAGACCTTTAGTAATCTCTTGTTTGAATCATGTACCAATAATACGATGTAGTCAGGGATGTTTAAATTTTTCCATCAAGTACCTATTTCTGGGGTTTATAAAAGATGAGTCAACCCAAATCTAAGCTAACCACAAGAACATGCTGATTTTAGAAGGGAAAGAAATGGTTTCCAGGAAGTACTGACATATAAAAAGAAACAAAACAAAAATGTGTCTGTTCAGGTCATACAATAGAAAATTTGTTGATTGTCTACACTGTGCTCTCATTATCTCTTAAATTTGGACTATGACCTTACTGTATTTCCAATAGTAACTAGCCATCTGAACTAATTCTATTCCAGCTTTACCTTATATTAACTTTATTTCCATGACTGTAAATCATTATGCATTTGAACTCGCTTTAAATTCTTAATAAATAACCTAAATAACCTCCCCCTCCTTTCATTATCTTTTTTTTCCTTTTGTTTCATTATGTAGTTGCTGCTTCTTGCTTCACTCAGTAATTGCATGGTATTCAGCTCCATCTCAATCAGGTTATGTTTATTATGTTACCCTTACATCCCCCTCCTCACTGCTGGCTTCTTCTCAATTTCATTTTCATGGCCTATTTACTTCTAAGTAGGAATACCAGGTAATCTCCCATGGTTTCCTGGCCAAGCATTTCCCTGGATCAGGAGGCAATTCTTTCTGCACAAGAGCATATTTATGTGTTTGTACTCCCAATATAAATTATGCATCTTGAGAATGAATATCCTAACTTCTCAGTTACAGAATTCTAAAAGGAGAGAATTCCCACACCAATTTAAAGGGAATCACTTACAAGAGGAGTAAAAAGCTTCTTCAAATAACACATCCTATCTTCCTCATTTTGATATGTTCTTCTGTAACAGTATTAAAAAAAGAATCTGGTTTGTTTTCATTGCCAAACCAGGGAAAGATTATACTTTTGCCAAACTTGCAATGAATTTATATCTATACTCTTCCTCAATATTCAGTTTTATTCTTCCAGTGAGAGAGATGGTGATGACAGATGGACATAGATGACATTATACTTTCAACTTCCCCATTCTGCCTAGTGACTCAGACCTGTTTTATTAAAAAATGAAAGTATTATCAATGTAAAATACAATGTTCCAAAATATATTAAGTACATATTTCAAAAAATGCACAGTTGTCAAAAGGTATTCAGCCTATTTCTGATTGCATTTACATTCCTCAAAAGGTAAATATACTTCTATATATTTTTATTCACATCTTGTGATTATTACTGACTTGAAAGGCAACCATCTTCCTTCAGCACATGCCTCTATGAATTTGGAACAGGCCTTACTGATTACTCAATAGAAGTCTTCTTAATATTTAAGTCTGGCTTCACTGTCATCTGAAGAATAAGAAAGTATGTTTAGACATCAAAATAATGAAATGCTATAACTCCAAAAGCTCTAGAATATTGCATCTATAAAAGCTCTTTGGGTATTTCTACAAAAAACAGTAATATGGTATTATTTTAAAGTATTTTTATGGAAGAGAATGAGATAGAAATGGGAGAGAAAGATGAAAGATAAAAAGGCTTTCCCTATGTTTTCTTCTAGGAGTCTTAGAGTTTTAGATCTTAAATTTAAGTTTTCTGTCCACTTTGGATAATTTTTGTAGAAGACGTAAGAGAAAGACCCACTATTGATTTTTTTTCATGTGGTTATGCAGTTTCCCCAGAAACACATTTTGAAGAATATGTCCTTTCCCCATTGTGTATTCTTGGCAATCTTGTCAAAAGTAGTCAGCTTTATTTGTGTGAGTTTTCTTCTCTATTCTGGTCATGACCAATATGTCTGTTTTACACCAGTACCATATTTTATTTTAATAGCCTTGTAATATATTTTCAAATCAGACTTAATGCACAACATAATAACTTCTGTTAATAATAATGTATTGTATATGTACAGTTTGCTAAGAGAATATAGCCCATGTTTTCACCACACACAAACAAAATATTATCCTGGTACAGTGATTGGTATTCTAGTAAGTTCAATTGTGGTAATTATTTCAAAAGAGACATACATAACAAAGTACCACATTATATGACTGGAATATATGAAATATTTATTATCAATCAAATCTCAATAAAACTGAAAAAATAAAGACAAGATAAAATTATGCTAAAATGATTGCACTACCCTATTTACTGTGTCTATTTCTTTTTAAATATTCAGAAGAATGAATGATGACAAATCTACATTTTAGTAAAATTTACATTTTAGTAAAATTTAAAAATTAAATTTACATTTTAGTAAAACAGCTGTTTTTATAAAAATAAAATAAAAATTCTAATTGATAATAAAATTTTATTCATAGTTTAATTGTGATAAATTTTCATTATTATTTGTACTTTAATAATAATGTAGGGTGTTAATTGACAAATGTTGCTTTCTGGAATAACTGCAAAATTAAACAACTGAGAAAACATAGCTGAGGTTTTACTTTAGCAGAATGCTTGAGGCTTATTGGGCAAAGGTTGGCAAAGGTGAGATACTTGAGATGTTTTGGAGTTCTGCTTCCAGCAAAGGTTTGATTAGGATTGAGAAAATTAGATATAATAAGAATTAAGAATTGATGGACAGGTTAGAGGCAGGATTTAGAAATAAGCCTTTACAAGGAAAGCCGAGACATTCTGGCAAAAAATAGACCTAAATGAAAGGTCTCTGTGAGTGAGATCCCAGCGGAAAGAAAGGGCCATCAAGGGAGGAGGTACTTTTCCCTGAAGGGAGGAGAGAACTTCCACTTTGATTGTGGCCTTGTCTAAATAAGGTCAGAATTTGTGAACTCAAGAGGCTTCCATAGCCTTGACAGCTCATGACAAGAGCCTCAGGTGATTACTGACTGTGATGGAATGAGAAGGCCATGCCAAGACGGCCACTGGCAAGTGAGCGTCAGTTAGTCAGGAGTGGCTTTAGAAACCCTCTGGCAGCTCATGACAAGAGCCTAGGGTGATTACTGAGGCCATAAACAAGAGTGTCAATTTGTTAAGTCAACAACAGGAGTCACTGTGCACTTACTCCTCATGTAGGATCTTTGTCCTTAGGGTGCTGTACATTGAGATTTAATGCTATAACTAGTACTCAAACAGTATTTTTCACTTTATGTTTCTGCGTGGGAGCAAACTGTTGAAATCTTGACTTAATGTATGCTAAACTGATCTGTATATAAAGAGAATCGAAAATGAATATTGATGTGAATGGAAGGGGAGAGGGAGTGGATAAGGGGAGAGTTGCGGGTTGGAGGGACGTTATGGGGGGGAAGCCATTGTAATCCATATTCTGTACTTTGGAAATTTATATTCATTAAATAAAAGTTAAAAAAAAAAAAAAAAAAGAAACCCTCTGGGAAACCACCTGGCAATGGAGCCTGCCTGGCAACAGGCTGTGATTTGATGGCTTTGGAAACCACATGGCAACGGAGCCTGACAGGCAACAGGCTGTGATTGATTAGGGCATAAACTTAAATAGCCTTGGCTATTTAAGCTGCTGTACCAACTGAAATAAACGAGTCTGCCAGCTGCTCGCCTCTGGCCTGCTTTCACCCGACTCCCGGGGTCTGTATGGTGACTCCGCACATCTTGTCCCCACCACACTCCTCCTCTCACAGCAACAACTGACATAATAAATAAGAGTGTCAATTGTTAACTCAACAATGGGAGTCACTGTTCACTTACTCCCCATGTAGGATCTCAGTCCTTAATGTGTTGTATTATGAATGAACAGTAAAACTAGTATGAAAACAGTACTTTATATTTTATGTGTCTGTGTGAGTGCAAACTGTTGAAATCTTAACTTAGTATACACTAAGTTGATCTTCTGTATATAAAGATAATTAAAAATGAATCTTAATGAAGAATGGGATGGGAAAGGGAGTAGGATATGAGATGGTTTGCAGGTGGGAGGGTGGTTATGGGGGAAAACCGCTATAATCCAGAAGTTGTACTTTTGAAATTTAATTTTTTAAATAAAAATTTAAAATAGAAATAAGCCTTTAAGAGTAATATAAAATTAACAAATGCTGGTGAAGATATGCAGAAAATGATACCCTAATACATTATTGATAGAGATGCAAATTGGTACAATCATTTCAGAAAACAGTATGGAGATTCCTCAGAAAACTAAAAATAGATTCACTACATGACCCAGCTATCCCACTCCTGGGTGGGAATATATCCAAAGGATATGAAATTAGCCTATGAGAAATTTACTTACACTCCCAGATTGATATTTCCCAATTCACAACTGCTAAAATATGGAATCAATCTAGAAATGCATTAACTGATGATTGGATAAAAAACTGTGTTATATATACACAATGGACTATTATTCAGCCATAAAAACCAATTAAACCCTGACATTCACAACAAAATGGATGCAAGTGGAGATAATTATGCTAAGTGACATAAGCCATATCCAAAAAGATAAATATCATATTTTCCTTCCCTTTTTGTTTAAGATTTATCTATCTATTTCAGAGGAAGAGTTATAGAGAAAGAGAGAGAGAGAGATTCTTCATCAGCTGCCCCCCACCCCTGACTTGACAGCGATGGCTTGGACTGAGCCTGGCCAAAGCCAGGCACTACATTTGAGTATCTCACATGGGTGCAGTGTCACAAGGACTTGGATCATCTTCTGCTGCTTTCCCAGAGAATCAGTAGGGAGCTGGATTGGAAGAGCAGCATCCAGGACATGAACTGGTATTCATATGGGATGCCAGCACCAGATGCAACAATCTAACCTGCTGCACCACAGCACCAGCCCACACATTTTCTTTTATCTGAGTAGGAGA